>NC_135564.1:9855390-10020390 GCF_964340395.1 Glandiceps talaboti | reverse complement strand
GTCGACCTTGTTAGCATTAATTTTCTGAGGCGTATTGACTTAATATTGTCAGTAATATTTTATGAGTACTTACAAAAGAGTGCACAAGTAACTGCTCATTTTGGGAGTTGATGGAAACCAAATATCCACCATGCAGCATACAGAAGTCATTGGCATCTTGCCAACTTTCTGATAGTACCTCGGAATCCTTTACATAGTAACAGTTGTCACTGTATAAATACCACTCAAGGTCATTGCCACATTGAGGGGCTGCATCAAATATAACATGAGTTACGTTAATGGCAGGAACGGGTGGGGGTGGGGTGGGGTTAGTGAAACGTATAAAAAAGAAACTGAAAAGATGAATCCTGACAAAAATGGCCAGGAGGGATAGCGATCTGACTCTGAGGGAGGGAAACAAACGAAATACTGAAACAGGACAGATGTCAGATATAGGACAGATCAACATACAAAGAGATTGACAGATAAAAATATTTTAAAAAATTCGAACATGTAAGGCAATAGAAACAAGAAATTATATTTGTATATCGTTTTTACGGATCATGGACACTGTAGATCGCTTCTTATCTCCATATATTCAAATGTTGTATAACATTATTATAATTATAAGCAATATCAAATAATAAAACAATGAAAAACCGAATGGTAGTATGCTAAAATTGAAACTATCACAAATCCGAAGTCATCAATGTTATTATGTCAGGGGCAGTGAAAATCATTTGAAATACGACCTTTACCACTACAACTATCTTTGAAATCACAAAAAATGAAAAAAGTGACCCTCTCTAAAAAAATGATTGATTGCACTGTTACCACTTTCGACTATAATATTTTTATACAACATAATGTAATCAATAATACATTTTTAAAACCAACTTACATATTATAGCTGTGGGTATCACCATTGTTGTTGGGTCCTGAGCTAAAAAATAATATTGAATTTAAAAAAAACCTGTCATTGAAGAATGAATTATGAATTTTAATATTTACTAAAGATTTCAAATAGACCCAACAAACGGCACACAATGCTGTTTTGTTTGGGGATCAAAGGTCATCAATACGTAGTTGAGAACGCCTCTTTTTGGACACTTAGTGACGTCAAAATCATTCCAGTAAATTAGCATTATATATATTTAATTTGTATAGAAATATTGGTGTTGAGGTATGAGGCGATCGCAGAGAATACAAGACTAACACAGTATATAGTTAATTTAACAATTAAATTGAAAACACGACTGACACCTCATGTATACCTATCTAGCATTTAACCTTCTGCCGTACATGTACAATGGTATCACAGGTTCAGTATGTGGTATCAAGCCCACACTATAAGTATTGTACATTATATAGTTGTACGACTAAATGATGTGAGAAGTGGTAGACTTTTAATTTATTTCGCTGCATTTAATGATACAACTGAACCAAATATTATCACCCGCTTCTTAGTGTATCACCGATGTGAAAAGTGCAGGGAGGAGAGTCATATTATCTATGTTCAAGTTGGTGGGGTGGAGGTTGGCCAAACGTACATTTTGTTGAAATGCATAAAATCATACTCGTCCAGAGCGTTAATTCTCATGAATTCAACCTGTTGATTGCTTTCCTCGGATAAGTCAGAAATCAGCGATACAAGTTATAAATTTCGAAAGTATATTCGCTCTAGATATGCCGATCAAGTCCTCGATTTTTTTTGTAAAGTTTTTGTAAAGTTCGATAGTATTGTTCGAGAAGCAGAGTCACAGAAGTTCCAGTTAATACTTACCCCTAACGAAACAAGCTAAAACTGCCAGGAGCACGGGTACAGCAGCTACTGGCTTCATCTTGAGTGTTAAAGGCGACAAAGGAAAACAGTTAACAGCGATAGCTTCGTTTCCACAACTTTCCACACAATTTCAACGGCAAGGCGGCTACCCCTCTAGAGTTAGTGGGAGTATCACTGTGACAAAAAGACGACCGCAGCAAGATGACAAAATCCAAATTTTGATTTGATATATTATCGAATTACCTATTTACCTTGTAATATATAAAATCGAAATATGACATGTGTGACCCCGAGATTCAAAGGTCAGCATATCAAAAAACAATATGCACTGTACTGTAGACAGTCTGCAAAGTGTGAGGTGAAGCATTCCACATTTAACTCTACCTGAAGTGACAAATAATTAGGCTATACATTCTTACGTTATCTGAACCTCCTGCATACATACATCAAAATTTGGTTGCGCTTGTATACTTCATATTGTTATGATAAAAAGAAACACAAAAATCAACTAGGAACTGTGCAGAGGCTGAATCTGTATAACGAAGTTGGTAGCAATCTAAGTTGACACTGCCTATTTGCAGTGTTAGATAAAAAAGTTAAGTACACGACCTGCCATATGACGCATTTTAGCAAAGTGCCTAAACTAATTTTACCTAGTTATCAGGCAATGTCTGGAGCATGGGCTGTGAAAAGTAATGGCATATTGACACCTTCGCGGTTATACAGGGCACGCCATGAAGTTGACAAACCTCTGTTAGTAACTGTGTATAAATGAAGAACGCACGTAGTAGCTAAATTGAGTCTTATATAGGAGGATGTATGGTCCGGGTATGTGACCAATGACCAGTGTTGTGGCTCTTTGATAATATATTATGTATAGTTCTTAACGCAGTTTTGCGTCATAGTAAAATACTATGCCCTGCTATGCTATGCTATAATATGTATGTACATGTACTCAAAGTCAGGACTGGGTTTATATTTCAGCCATAAATCAGATGATTTGTTACAGGTGTCATACTTGGCTCTTTGATTGGTAAATTTACTATATTCATGTCTATGGAAGGCTAATTGGGCAACCAATACATTAATTTTTTTGGGTTATGAAGTTAATAACGTCATATTAAATTGTTTTCTTATACACGTACATTTAATTATAATTTGACACCCAATCGACTCTCAACTGTCGATCAGCACCGACAGATAGCGGGGAGCCTCGGTGTCTTTGCTCTCTGTGCTAAAGTATGCTATGGTTGTCTGTCTGTCTGTCTGTCTGTCTGCCTGTTTGTCTGTCAGTGTTGATCGTTCATATAAGTAGTTGAGAATGTCCAACATGGACGATAGCAGCAAACATTGTGGTTTTTTTTCGATTCCTTACAAAGTCTCGGAATCTGTAGGATGTTGACACTATAACACAGGAGAGTTATGAGCATACACTACTTCTTTGTCACAAATGCTTTATTTAATATCCACTCGATAATGCAATTAAAAGTATTTTCTAATTCTACGGACGGTCTACTTACTTAATTGTCTGTATGTTTCTCGTGACCCGACTGACGTAATATACTTCTTCGATCCGACGAAATAATAACAAAAATCGTTGCTTTTCTACGGCAGAATTAGTCGAAGAATAAATCACGGATAGCAATCCCACGAACGAGTGTCTGATCTTAGTATTGTTTATTGCTAAATTTGGGATCACTAGTAAAGCAAATGGTTCACATGGTCTCAGTCATGATTCAGCTGTGAGAATAAATTGTATCACCAACATGTACACATTACACTTCATCAAAAGTTTTAAAAACTTTATTATAATTTTTAGCTGACCGACAAACCCATCAATTTAAGTATCAGGATTACAAATAAAGCCGGCCTAAGAAAACACCGTACTGAATATGAATGGTTGAGTATCACTTCATACATAATTTTATGCTGCAGTCCAATAAAAACGGACGAATGGTTGTTAAACTTCTACTACATCAGCAAGTCAACTCATAATAACTGTTCTCTTAAAAAAGGCATATTGTACGATATGCATGTATACGTATCTATGGAAATGCATATGAAATGAAATAAAATAATGTATCAAAGTGAACTTTGATGGATGCATGCGGTACAATTCAAAATCATCCCTGTGTGTGCAAATGCTCCTTCCCCCCCCCCTCTCTCTCTCTCTCTCTCTCTCTCTCTCTCTCTCTCTCTCTCTCTCTCTCTCTCTCTCTCTCTCTCAGTGCATTTCGATTCCACTAATACTAACTATACATATCGCCACGAACCTGTGTCTTCGACATCCGTGTAGTCAATGACGTACATTGTGCTGTCAACTAGTCATTCCTAGCATGGGGAAGTTATAAAACTTTCAAAATAGAAGGCAATCCGTCATCACGCGTACTTTGTTGCCCTTTCCTCGCTGGCAAAACATGCCAACCTCACACGTGTGAAACCTTGGTTACGGTTGGTGCAATATAGTAAAGTCGCGATTACCTCCGTTTATTATCTGATTTCCCTGTTCTCGCAGTCATACTTAGACGTACCAGCAATTGTAAAATGACAACATTGTCAAAATTTCACAAAATTGAATTAGTGACAAACTTCCCCTTTTCAAACTTTCGAACACCAGGCACAGGAATACGAGTAAATTGTTATTTTCATTCATAGAAATACTGCTTCCCCTTTTAATGGTTGTAACATCATGACATCAAGCACCATAAGTCTAGCACATTGATTGATTGGGCACTTGAAAGTGAAAAAAAAACCCAGCCCGTTTCCGGATTTTCTGGTTCTAAGTGATACAAGTATACATACTTAGAACTGATAAAATGGTAAACACCACACTGTTTTGCTGGTTGCATTTGTGTGGCTGTAATAACTGAATATCATTGATCCTGGTAAAAAAAACATTCTCATCTTTGTATCAGGTTTGAATGAAATTCGATATTGCATGTCATATAGAAATGATGTATTACAGACTTGTGGACGGATGGACAGATATTGTTATCGCATACAACAAAACAGCAATTTCCGGCTGAGTCAAGTGTTTTTTCCATTGCCGCAAAAAGGTTTAAAGATTTCCGACGTCGGATAATGATACCATAACCAGTAAACACACAGAGAAGCACATACAAATCTTGCCAGATTTCCCGATATAGGATTTCTTGATTTCATTTCATCTTGTATATATTTACTAAAAAGTGAGGTTACGAGAATGTTGCCGCATGCATGGTGCCAGCATTTTTGGCATAAAATTCAGGTAAGGGTACTTCTCTTTATCAGAAGTAGACAAGTCATCGTTGAAGACATAGACCCCAAGCACTAAATATGCTGTTAACTGGTGTCTAAAATATGGTCCATAGCACCAGTCATGGAGATGTATACTCATAGAAGAGACTACAGGTCCTGGAGAAAATGAGCATCTACTGTACAAGACATTCATATATCAGACAAGCGGGGTGGGGGTGGAGGTTAACTATTGTCTAGATGAGAACACTTTCAATTATATTTAGCAAATTACTATATTTGAGCCTAAAGATCGGCGATCAAGGTCAAAGGTCAATTTATAAACCCAGTATTAATATCAAAATATGGTATTCAAACTTGAATTGTGTCTGTACATGCACACTTTTAAGGTATGGAGTAAACTGCTAATTGACCTTGAATATGGAGGTCAAGATCACATGTTACTGTAATATCAAAAAGCTTACCTACGATATTTGTAAACAAGTGAATGATTGCCCTATGAACAAAACTACTAAAGTTTTGCAAATTTGAATTTCACCTTTGCAAAGTTATTGAGCAATTTGCTACTTGACCTTGGAGATGAAGGTAAAGGTCAAAACGTAGTGTTTTACTTGAAAATTTACCTCAAAAAACATAGTACAGACATTTGAATGGTGTCGCTGGGTACAAAACTTCGAAATTTATTGTGCTATTTCCTATTTGACCTTGAAAATGGTCACAGTATGAAGATAGCTTTATCAGATGATGTGGATGTAGACACTTGAATAGATTCTGTGCATTTGAGTTTTACCATTATGGTTGAGTCATATTTGGCTATTTGACATTAAAGATGGATCCGAAGGTCACGGCCAAATGTCAAGATCTCATTAGAAAGCTCACTATTGATACTCTTGGGTAGACATTTACTGTAAATAGAGTCTGAAAGAACAGGTGTTTTTAAAAGGTATGGGACAGAATGTGTACTTTTACCACAAATACGGCTGCCATTTCACAAGAAAGGTTATGGTAAACAAATTGATTGACCTGCACATGTACTTTATGATGTTTGACATGTATGCCAGCTTTGGGTTGAAATTGAGTCATGCTTGTCTGAGATATGGCTGTTCTTGAACAGTAAGACAGACACTGGCCACTCCTCTCCCCCCCCCCCCCCCCCATTTGAGCTTTGTCTGTATGGGGCTAATTATTGATTCAAAAGTGGGGGTAGGTGGGATTTCCCTTATACACTGGTATGCAGACATAGAAACATTGGTGAATTATTTATCATGATGTGATAGTATACAATGAGATGGACAATATCAGAGAGGCTAAAGGGGTAAATACGTTGTTGTTTTATTGCCAAATTGAAATACCAATGGGACATGCAGTCAGTATGAAAGAGAATTACATCAACAGGCAAGATGTAGGTTCCTGTGACTTATAGATCATATAGATTTAGAGTACTATACAACTGTAATACTGCAAGTGAGCAAGACATGAAAGGAGCATAGAGTTCTGTCCAATTTATGTTTGAAATCTGAAGAATCTAAAACCTAGAACATTATGACCCAACAGTTTGTTGTCAAGTGACACTTTTTCATAGATTACTAGTATTTAATATAAGCATTAATGAAAGGACTTGTGTTTCAACTCCAAAACGCCCACTTTGGGTTATGGGCGTCTTGATAAATCACAGATGATTAAATCAAGAAATGGATGTAGTTTATGCGATCTGACTTAATAATTGTCACTAAATTGATTTTAAAACATTAAACATAAGTACTGAACTGAGAGAAGACCTTTCACAGCAGACAAAAGTTACAACACGTAACAGATAACTAGAACATTTCAGCTACTTCCCCCATTCACTTAGAAGTTCATATCAGGTGTAAAACATGATTTTTAAAGTATTTTATCAGCTCAGTATGTGGTAGCTCTAAATGTATTCTATCTGTAAACAATGCTTACTCATTGGGAAGGGTAGACCCTAGCTGATCGCTAACAGTGAATGAAGTGTCAAAAAGTTTGTCTATTTTGTAATTGTGACACAGTTGGGTTTCATCTGCTGGCAAAATTGTTTACAAATTAAGTACATTTAGAGTGACCACTGATAATTAAACACTTATTATTTTATACCTGATCTATATGTTCTAAGTGAATGGGGCAAGTAGCTGAAATGATTTAGTTATCTGTTACATGTTGTACCATGTGATCATCAGGTTGTCTAATCTTGCAAAATGGTATGAAACCAAATCTTTAAAAGAGTAAGAAATGCAGTTAATTGAGAAATGTTGTATACAGACATCTAAGTCATTGAAGTAGATACATTGGGAAAGTGTCATGGATGTATGTGGGCGGAGGGGGAATGCTGTAAGTTTCACCAGAGACTCTTTGGTTTCACAAATGTGTCCAAATGGCATTTAGATATTGTCAAAGCATTTCTTAAAGGAGAATCCACCATACGATTATTTTTATATTTACTGCTATCAATGTCATTCAATAAAAGAAACATTACAGGTGTTCCTTCGAATAGTTCATAGAGTATGTATCTATGCATCTGTGGTGATGTCCATATTGAATCCAATTTTGGTGTCTTGTTCCTTTGATGTTGAATACGATACATTGTCAAATCCCCCTCCTGAGGATTCATTATTGGATGACTTGTAAAGGGATGACATAGATGGCAGATTTAGTGAAAATTTGGATGCTTTCCCCGAATAGCTGAGATAGGCAAGAACCATGAAAACAATGATAACAATGGCAGCAATAACTCCAAAGATAATACCAACTATGGCACCAGAGCTGAGATTACCATCACCTCCAGAGGAAACAAATTAAATAATAATAATAATAATAATAATAATGTTGATTTTATATAGTGCTTTCCCACTCAGTCTGGGTGCTCAAAGCACTTTTCAATTATTACCCCTGGCTTGGATCTACAGCGGCACAACAGCCCTTTATAATTCCTCAACTCCCTGGGAAGCATACAATCCATTGCAGTCTTTATAAGTGTATAGGATTAAAGCATTAACACTGCAGCCTCTATCCTACCATGCCAGGTCCCCAATTATACAGCTGGTTTGACCGAGGCACAGTTATGATTCAAATCTTGCCCAAGGACTTTAGCCACTCAGAAACAAATGGCAGCAATGGGGCTTGAATCTGCAACCTGCAGATTCCAAGCCAGCCACTCTAACCATTCGCCCATCATGACTCCCTAAATGATGTGTTTATGCAAAGTTGTCAAGAAAAATCATGCAATATAAAAATAATTTGAACAGGAAAATATACGTCCATTTGCCCCATTATTTCCCAGCTTAGTAAAATTGTTCCAGATTATTTTGCTATCAAGTTTTCTTGAAATAAAGTAAATGTACGTGGTATAGATTTATGTTTTGGTCAAATTTTTAACACTAAACAAAGATACTTGATAAATCATATTTACTCTCCTTACCTGATTCAACGGGTTGAACTAAACCAGGAACTGTTTTGGTAGAGTATGTGAGTGGCAGATAAAGAGAGGGGGAGGGAGAGAGAGAGAGAGAGAGAGAGAGAGAGAGAGAGAGAGAGAGAGAGAGAGAGAGAGAGAGAGAGAGAGAGAGAGAGAGAGAGAGAGAGAGAGAGAGAGAGAGAGAGAGAGAGAGAATGAGAATTAATATAAGGCATGCAACATAAGGTGTCATTAAAATGTTTGGTACAAGGTTATCAAAAATGTTTAGTTTTTAGAAACTGTATGCCGTCTTTCAAAAGATGTTATCACACAACATACTTGGTTGTTTTATATTATTTCCTACACTAACATATAAATACCTCTACTGCTCACCAACAACGAACATAACATGAATACAAGTGTAGTAAAGTTGTAAAAACTAAGAAATTATATAGCATTAGAAATTAAGTGAATTGAACATTTTGACAGTAAACAGTCATATACTTCATAGCTCTCATATACTTCACACACCTAACAATTGACAGAATGAAGTCATTCTGTTAAGTACAGCTGTCATATATTTGACACACATACATATTGGGATCCCAAGCTATACAAAGTTAGCAAGTAACTTGGAACATTCAAAGTGAACATTCGAGTGAACTTTGATGTCATGCACATATTAGTAAATTTTGGCAACAGGAATGGATGGGAGAATGTTCAAGCACAAGTACTTTACCACTAGGGCTGATATACTGGTAATCTGTAAAGTTCCTGGCTGTGATTGGCATCTTGGGATGTTTTACAGTGTTAACATTTTGATTGTAATGCAGCACACCTTGGTTGTCAACAAACAAAATGCACTTCATTCAGACACGTGACAATTCCAGTGTCTTATCGGAATGAATTACCTAATTAGGTAGACTGGTGACTTCTAGAACATCCAACATTTTCAAGGCAAATCTGGATCATTATCGGACAGATTTGGGGCATATCAAGCTAAGCTTGTAATTAACCTATTAATTTCAAACTAAAACTCAAAACTCAATTCAAATGACCACTCTATGTGACAGAACTTTAAGAAAATTTTCAATGTTTTCATGATTAATACCTTGTTGCATCTTGCACACAAATCCAACTCTCCATGAGCAGTCTACATCATTCCATTCTCCAGAACTGAAGTACATTTCACCACAATCTTCACCTGTTGTCAACCCATTGGGTTCACCATCAGCCCATTTAGTATAGGAGACTGGTTTCCTATCAACCCATTCAAACCCACCTACAGGTCAAAGGTTACAAGATAAGGTTGTGATCATACTACTATTTCAGGGACCCAACAAATGTAGGGTCTATAGGCTAAGCAACAACTTGAATCACATGTCAAAGGTCATATTCATCATAAATCTTAATAATTTCATGCATTCTCAGTAGTTCTGAGTAAAAAAAATTGTGAAGTCCCTTAACAACCTATACCACATGATTATCGAACAACCAAACAAAGGTTGGGATCAGTTGATTTACGTAATTTCCTTTCAGCTGAATCAGTTTGGATCCGGTCTATACACAAGTGGGGACAAGGGCTTTGAAACATTTTCCGAAATATTTGAAAGAATGATAAATATAACAGAGAGCCAAATAAACAAATAATGGAAATACAACAAGTTTCATAACCAATCATTTTCTGCTGACAGTTCTGTTTGGTTATATTTTCTTGCTGAGAAACAAACCTTTTTGTAAAAAGTTTTTTTTCAAAGTTGACTTTTGTATTTGATGAGATACCATTTCAGTTTTAAATAAAAGAATGTGAAAATAATACTATGTAAAATATTTCTTCTGGTTTATTATCATGTGATTGTATACAGTGCAGTGTGTGAACATACATGTATATGTGTGGATGAGTGTTTGCATGGGAAGATTGTGACAAATCAACTAGATTACAAGTTGTAATTTAGTGTTGTTGGACGATTTAATACGTAATGTGATTTCCATCATTTTATATATCAGCTCTTGGTTTTAATGTTGAATGTGTCTTTTGAGTCTTTGTTGTTGGTTTGTTTTGTTTGGTATATAAGTTATTAATGTGATGTATATTTTATCTTCCTGATGGTTTTACTGTAGTTTTTTTTTTTTAATTTATTTTTTACATCTCGGATGTATTAGCACGTTTGTGCTACTTTTTAAACCGAGTATAAATAAAAATAATAATAATAAATTACAAGTCAACAGAACTTTTATTCCTTTTATTATTCCCCATTTCTCCAAACATAACTCACACAAATGCAAGTTATTTCTGCAATTATAAGGTAACTCCACTCCAGGAAATAAAGGTATTTTCATAAAATTTGGGATTTGGAGAGTCATTTCATGATTTCAAATCACGTAATTTTTGCTTGGTTACCAAGAAACAACAAGTTTCACAACTACTTATGTGAAGGAAGTAAGCTCTTAGGAGTCATGAATATTTAGTGTGCATCTAATGAATAATTATGTCTGCTAAGACCCATCATGCAATGGTGTTCCACTGAAAGAACAGCAGAGGTGAACAAGTTTCAATTTGGCGTTTCTTGGCAACCAAGCAAAAATTAAGTGATATTATATCCAGAAATTAATTGCCAGAACCCAAAGTTTGAAAATATCTTTACTTCTTGGAGTGGCGGACTTACCTTTAACATGGTAATAAGCATTATCCACTCTGCCATATAATCGTAGTCCCAAATTTGTAAAATTTACCAAACAGTTACCCAGAAAATATTTGTGGAAAAATTTGGTATTATTTGCTTAAGTGTGATATGATATTATAATATACTCTAATGGCAATAGATTACTAATTTCAGCATTAAATAGATAACTGTCCATAATTAAAATTTATAAAAAAAACAAACTTACCTTGCAGATTTCGGTTCAAACCAATCCACACATTCATACTATTCTCTTGTAGTGTGGTTTGAATGTAATCATTCTCAGCCTCACTTTCAATGGTTACTAGGTAACCACCTAACCTTTCACATTCATAGGAAGCTTCTGGCCAGGAAGTCTGTTCTTGAGAATTGGAGAAATGATAGCAGTAACCACCATACTTAGTCCATGAACTGTTTGTGAAGCAGCTACCTTCACCAGGGAATGGAGTGGTTGGTTGGGGAGCTAGGTGGCAAGAGGAAGGAAAATAAAATGTATTATAGAGGAGGAAAAGGAGGAACTGGTCATTATAATGAGTAAATTTCTAGATTTCAAATAGATGTTGGTGACCAAATCTGGTGAGAAAGAAGGTTGATACTAATGAGTATAATATTGGGAGCAGGTTGCATCATGTGTAAATGACAGTTTGGAGAATCAGTTTTACAGCTCACAGTAACTTCTTATCATGGTTAATCTTTAATGGAGTAGTCACTATTAACTAGCTCTCCTGAGCAGCTGCCACCAGAAGATGACCAAAAGGCATCATCAGCACCAAATGCTAGCATATATTAGCAGCATTAGCTCCAAGACCACACCCATCAGCATCATCTCCATCACAGACACCAACACCAACACCAGCACTGATGCAAACACCAGCAAAACCATCAGCAGCACTAACACCACACCCACATTTACGCACCAGGTGCCACCACTACAGCCATGACCAGCACCAGCACCAGCACCACCTGCACCATCACCAGTTACCCACTAGGCATCACCATCACACCACCATTACAATCATCAACCCCACCAATGGCAGCAACAATAGTATAATGCTCCAACAGCAGCAATACAAGCATCAGGCACCACCTTCACTCAGTCTATTACTATACTTACACCTTACCTGTCCAATATTTACATATTCCCCCTGCTGTCAATGAACACAGTGTGTCATCCCAGGTGCCATCTGCAGACATCACAACACATCCTCCACCTATATCTCTACTAGGTTCATCAGGTCCCCAATAAGTATACATCACAGGGGTACCATCACTCCACTTGTACACTCCTTCGCTCTAAACATATCACAACAAGGTATTAAGAAAGGACAGAACAGAAGAGTCAGTTCTTAACATAAATTTTAGATTCTACAATTACTGTGCCTTGCAAAACAGCAAGAAGTTTGAGAAATCCATTCAATTTGATATATATGTATACACAGACTTAATGAGAGATGTTTTACACTAAAGGGAAGAAGCACTCAGGAGTCATGAATATTCATTGTGCAACCATGAATATATCATTTCAGCTGACTCCCATCATGCAATGGTCCATAACAAAGATACCCTATAAAGGCGCAAGATCAATTTAATGTTTCTCATAAATTGTAAGTAATTGTAAGTGATGTAAAATCATGAAAATACTCTCCAGAATCCATAGTTTATGAGAATGCCTTTATTTCCTGAAGTTATGGGTCCCTTTAATATACAGAACCATTATTTTGTCCAGGATCACCTTGTTCTCTAGCTCGGCCAGACAACTATTTTTCTCACTCAGCCATAACCATACCTGAATGTCATTGAGTCCAATCCAGAATGTTTGACCGGACAGCAGCATGTGATATTCCACATAGGCTTGTTCATAGACATCAACAATACTGACTAACTCAGCATTCTCTTGTTGACATTGTGATCTAGCCTGGTTGTAGGTATAGGAGCCTGTAAATGGTCTATAACAGCCATTCCAGTATTGTTGGTATCCTGGCCTACAGTAGTTTGGAGTGGTAGGTTGTACAGGATTCTGTGGACCTGAAGTTTGAAATAATTAAGATAATTATACAATTTATCATGTAAATATTTTCCTATTGTTTACATACAAGTACTTTAAATTACAGATTTTTATGTTAACTCTGCAATGTTCAAGACAAGACATCAAGTTTTGTGAGACTGACTACAATGTTTTATGTTAAGATATGAACAATACAGATAGCAGGGTTTGACCTCTCACTGTGAATGAGTTTAATTGTCTGGGCTGTGTGGTCACTGTACATCACTGAACAAAATAAGGAGTAGACACTGTGCAAGAGATGGTTGGGTGTTATCTTTATTGTGTCTATCTCAACATGAAATCTGGTGATCGGTCTCACTGCGCTTGATACATTGTTAAAAAGTATTTGTATGGTAAGATGAAATTACCTGTAAATGTACGTGTGTGTGTGTGTGTGTGCTTTATACATATGGAAGCTTAGACAGTTGTCAAACAAGGACTTCAGTCATTCAGAAACAAAGACTGAAGCAAAGTTTGAATATTACCTTTAGAACCTTGACATATATAACCAGCTGTGCTAGTACACAGTGCATCGTTCCAGTAACCACCATAACCACGGAAGTGCATCTCTACACAGTTTTCCTGAGAAGAAAATCAAATTATTGAAAAGTGAGTTTTATTTTCTATTAACAACAAATACACTATTTAAAGACATGCCATACATAATGAAGTTTGTGGTAAATATTTAAGAATATGAAAGTGTCAGAGGCAATTTGTGATCCACAATACACAAATATCCATGAAGTATATGTGTGTGCGAGTGTGTGTGTGTGCACATGTCTGTCTGTCTGTGTGTGTGTTTTTGTGTGAGTGAAAATGACCTATTTACATGCTGTATGATAGGAGATTTATACAGATTGTATATTAATTTGTGAAATTATGATTTTTATTCAGTATTAGGGTGCTAGGCTAGAATATGAGTATCTTTCCAAAGTCCCAGTTCTTGATTGTCAATGAGTCATATTAGCATCACAAGCCCACTGACTATTTCAGATTTCCCTATTAGAAACAATGGCAAAATAGTGAGTGTATATTGAGATCAATGTCTATACATATTAATTGGGCCTTGGTTTAAATCAAGCCATTTATTGTCTGTAAAAATAATGGCAGTCACTGGCCTAGCATTCTCATAAAACCCATAAAATATTGCTCCTTTTTACAGTGCATCATTGCATTTACACAGATACCAAATATACTAAATATTCAGTTAGTACTTTCATAAATTATGCACTTTTTTAATTTGCATAAATCAAACAGTATGGCCTCTGACCTCATTGCCACCATTTGGTTCACCAACAGCCCAATTGAAATAGTCCCTTGGAGAGCCATCAGTCCATTTAAAGTAATTTTCAGTCGTCATGTCTGTCAAACCAATCCACATAGCATAACTGATGTCTCTCAGATTACTTGTCAAAAAGGCTGAAAAGGACACAAATTTTCGGTTATTGTTTGTTTTTCATTTACAGTTATATAGCAACAACAGTCACAATGCCATGAAGATTGTTTAGAATTCTCGGTACCTGAAATTGAATATTATTGCTTAAGCACATCATAGAAATCGGAACAGTTGATTTATTGGTTGACATCACTTCCACTCCACACGCTTCACATGCACTACTATCGATGAGCGTGAGAATAAGTCGACCTTCTTGTTCTATTTTGACCCTAAATTCTACCACAGTTATCCATGTGGGTATTATTTGAAGCAGTATGAATATTTATAGCTGCCTACATGTACATTCCAGGTAATTCATTGCAGTCTTGAAGAAAAATCCCCTCCAGACTGAAGTATGTTTTTACTGGGAACAAGGTACATAATTTGGCCTAATCATACCTTATTGTTCTTAATTGAATTGTTGCCAAGTCTCCACCTGCATTATGATATCTACCCCTGCCATATCATTCTGTACCACCATTGAGGGAATTATAGTATTTACATATTACCATGGAAACGATCTAATTTTGCCTAATCATACCTTGTTGTTAGTGACTGTGTATTGTTGCAAAATCTTCACCAGCACTACTACAACTCTCCCTTGCATAATTTACCACACCACCGTTGAAGTAATAGCATGTACATATTACCATGGAAACAAGCTAATTTCACCGAATCATACCTTGTTGCTCTTGACTGTGAATTGTTGCCAAGTCTCCACCAGCGTTACGACATCTATCCCTGGCATCATTCCAGTCTGTGGTATCTCCCGCACCTCCATTGAAGGAATAACATTTATTGCCATGCTCTAGGAATCCAACTGGACAGGAACTAAGTGGATGTTGTGTTGTTAGTTTGTTGGTGACTGGTTCAATGGCTCCAACATTCTTCATACATATAAAGGCTAACTTGTCACCACAGTTTTGATCATTCCATTTTCCATCTGATTCATTTTGGGAAATCAAGATCATTCAGAATTGACTTAAAACATGTTAGATGAGAAAAGACTTGTTGATTGTTGTGAAATTTGATTGTTTAATTTTTACAACTACAATCACTTTTGTGTAATAATACAGAATGTATCTCAGAAATAAAGAGTTTAATATACATTTGCCATTACTTTGTTCAAGAAAATTCCAACCCATTTTCAGTTAAATACAAGAAAAAAATTCTGGGGTCGCCTTACAAATATAGGTCAGAATGATACCAAAATAAAGTCATTTTAGAATCGAAATCCCCCCCCCCCCACTAACTACGGTGCAAACTCTAAGGGTAAATACAACTACTGACATCAGACCATGGAAAAACAGAACCTGTTACAAACAGGGAAAGTAAAAACTGAATTGGATTAATAACAATTGGCACATCATGTTGGAAGTACAGAGACTTGTATTACATTCCATCATTTGATAAGAACAGTTTTATGTCCTCTTTATGTGTACAGGAAATGGGAACTGGAAATTTGTTTGTGAAACTACACTACTGTGTAAAGTAGCAATAAAACTGTATGACAATTTTTTTTGAATGTCTTGATTCATATTTTGAGCACTACAAAACCAATCATGACATTGACATGTGTTGTCATAATGTAGAATAATCAGGGTATAAATCCTGTATTTTTGGTTCAAATACATGCATTATAAACTGTTCCTGAACAATGGTTTCCAATCTTTGTCTTACCTCCTTGCCTTAGTTCTGCACACTGTTCTTCACCGTTAAAATCATTAGGTTCTCCGTCAGCCCAGTAAGTATAATCTAAGGGACTACCATCACTCCAACTACCAAACCAAACCAAACCAAACCAAACATATCAACTTGATTTTAGTATCAAAAATTTCATATTAACAAATTTAAATGTCAATGTCTAACTTCAGTTCACTTTTGAATTTAAACATTAATTGTTGGTGAGGTATACACTACTGCAAATGGAAGAACTGAAGGTTATGAAATGTACATAATATCTATAGAGATATATACCATGCAGGACTGAACTTTATAATTCAGTTGTGCTAAAAATGGGTCTCAGGTTAAAGAATGCACCACTTTTAGGAATGTGTTGTAATTAACTTACGAATATTGTGACTTTACTGAATATTCCCTCAGTCCAATCCATCCATGACTTGTCTCTTGCTTATTAAGCTAATTAAAAATATAATGAAATTAATAGCTTAATTAATCAAAGTATTAAATGTATGATTAAGGTCAAATTAAAATGTCAGTGAATGGAACAACAGTGCCATAAATCCATTAGGAAGTTTTAAAACCTAGGAAAAATGTTATTTTATGCTTGTGCAACGTGTCAATAACAGAGATACTTTCATTACTTGATGTTTCATTTGCATATATGTAATTTTTTTTTGTTCTTGAGGATGCTTTTTGGAGTCCTATTAGCACGTTTTTGGTTATAACACCATCATTACTGACACTCCCACCACCACCACCACCACCGTCAACATTACAATGAGGTACATGTACTACCACCACCACCACCACCACCACCACCACCACCATGCTGCTGCTGCGGCAGCCACCACCACCACCACCACCACCACCATGCCACTGTTGCTACCACAACCACCATCACCACCACCACCATGCCACTGCAACCATGCCACCACCACTACAATCACCATACTGGCTACTTATACTCACAGCTGACACAATCAGTTCTTGTTCATCTTGACTATGTATAGACACTAAGTCAGCACCATTTAGATTACAGAACTCCCTAGCATGCTGCCAACTTTTCCTCTCCTCATATGTGGAAGTCACATAGTAACATTTACCATTAGTATACAAGTACCATTCTAAATCACCACCACAAGCAGTAGCTATAGAAACAATATCATATAGACTTATTAGTACAGCAAGGGATATTAAAAGAGCACATTGCTGAGTTTATATATATATATATATATATATATATATATATATATAATGATATAATCATGGGTGTGGGAGTAATTTTTGTTTAAAAGCATTAATTTTTTTTTTGTAGAATTCTACGTAACGAAAGCATACTTAAAACCATCACTAACTCGAACTTGATATTCAGGCATATTACATATTACATGATTCACTAACCTAATCTAATATATGCATGCTAAAATGTCCACTGTTAATTACTATTTATGCAATCAACTATGCTACCAACCAACACCAGCACATGTAGATTTCTAATGTGACTGAAATTGCTAGAAACGTTTCAAGAGTTTAATCAAGGTTTTATAAGTATTTTCAACAAGTACAAAACCTTAATTCAGTTTGCGATTAATACATAACTCATAATCAAACACTACAGTAAGATTTCAAAATCTTGAAAGATTATTTAATATATCATCATTTTTTTTAATTACATTCTTCTTCTATGACAGTATTATCATAGTGTCACTTCAGTCAGTTGGAATGAATTTTATTAACTACTATTTTTTTAATCATTACTTTTCCAAGAATAAATCTACCATCAACAAGAAATTGTACTTACATTTAGTTGCCGTGGGAACTGGTACTATTGTAATGGGAATCTGACCTGAAATATACACAATACAGACGATACATGCACTTGCAATTAGAATAAAACTATAATTAAAAGTAATTTATTAGTATTAGTTAGTGTCATTTCTTTATAATATAATGCAATCCTGAAAATTTTCACTAAAAAGACTTCTTTTATCCAAAAATCACGGGTCGCCATACAAATTTTAGAAATAGAGGTGAAAATGTTATCAAAATTTAGCCATTTTGGAATCCAATATGGCCACCGAATACTGTCATAACTCTAGGGGAAAACAGAATCCAATATGGCCACCGAATACTGTCATAATTCTAGGGGAAAACAGAATCCAATATGGCCACCGAATACTGTCATAATTCCAGGGGAAAACAGAATCCAATATGGCCACCGAATACTGTCATAATTCTAGGGGAAAACAGAATCCAATATGGCCACCGAATACTGTCATAACTCTATGGAAACATGAAAGATTGTTGACTTCTTTGAAAACAAGATGGTGAACCCCAAAATTAATTCTTTTATTATATCAGAAAACCAGAACTTGAAAGTTTGCAGAGATTTGAACAGTTTCGATTTTCTGAGAAATAGGTCCCTGTAGCAAATTCTACCCAAGCTCTTGCATTTTTATTATTTTTAATTATATTTAGTACAGAATATCTCAAGTTGGAAATTTTAGCTACACAGCTAACCACAAATCTGATCCTAAAAGTGCCAGACAAAAATCCGCAACAAGACATGTTCATAATTTTATTTCCATCTTTTCCATACCTTTAGGTATTTTACAAATCCAATTCCTGTTTGTTTCACAGACTTGATCATTCCAGTTCCTGTCTTCATGGAAAAATGTTTCCACACAGTTGGTATGTTCACCTCCATTTGGTTCGCCTTCATGCCAGTCAATGAAATTAACAGCTGATCCATCACTCCATACAAAACCTTCACATAATAGATACATCACACTGATCAGTTTGAATTAGTCAGTCAATGTACTTTTTCGATTACAGCTGACCCTGGCTCTGCCAAAGCATTTGGTTCATTGCCATGGATCTATCATGATTTTGTTATCAAGGTACCAATATTCTATCTATGGTTTCGAATCACTGAGTATTCACAGATTGTCGTCTTTCAATAACAATAATGTAATATCTGTCTTTGTACTGTCAACATGCTGTGCAAAGTGTTATTAATCAAATTCGTGTGTTTACTTTCCTTGTCTGTAACAAGTTCTGCTAGTTAATGCTTGTATGTCACTGGTTGTACATATCCACTTCTGAAGGCTAGACATATGATACTTGGTATTGGACTTTTTTCTATTTTGTAATACTTACCATTTTCTGTATCAATATCATTTAGTCCAATCCAGAAAGCATTGGCCCAGTCACTGTGCGGCAAACGTAAGGCAATGAATGAAGTCAGAGTCAGGCTTACACATGAATATGAAGCTATGTATGCACAGACAAGGTATCAATTTGTACTGTGCAATCCTTATCAGAACAACATTAATACAAAGTAGAGATTTGCTAGACCATGGATTGCAGAGTCAATATAGAGGTTATAATTTTAGATGGGGAGGGAAACAGATTAGATTATAGTAAATTAAAATTACATTTGCGTCAAGTTTGGTTGAAATCAGTGGGTGCATGTCCAAGATATGAGAGTGAATGCACGAATTCACACACACACACACACACACACACACACACACACACACACACAGAGACAGACACACACACTCAAAATATAAACCTCTCTGGGCAATGCCCTTGGGGGCTAATTAGCATGTTCCTACTTGGCACGTTCCATAAACAAACTTTTCTTATGTCAATCAAAAAACTGACACGTTATGAATGAACTGGCTGAAAATATGATTCAAAATAAAGACTTGCGATATAGTGGAGGCTTTTTGCATCCAAGGAACTGTCACAACTTTCATCTTTCGACTCATAGCGACAAGGCCCCCATAGATCACTCATATTTTCATGCCCTAACAATGAAAACATTAAGGAATAATATCCAAATATCATTAACTTACACAATTCCTGATTGTTCTTGTACATATCTTTCCTCAGCAGCGCTATGGAAACTAGCAAGATCACCTCCCATTGTACGACAGTAAACAAGGGCGTCATTCCAAGATTTACGAGTGTCAAAGCTTTCACGCTGAACCATCTACAAGACAAATTTTAAAGAAGTGTATGAAGTCAACAATTATAAAGTTATGTCACTTCAGGAAATAAAGGTATTTGATAAACTTTGGGCTCATGATTTAATTTGATTGTCAAAAAGCAGCAAATTTAACCCCTTTTTCATGTTTGTTGTGCTAGTTTGGGTTCACTGTTGCCTCCTGGGTCTTAGCAGACAGGAATACATGATGATACTATTATGTATTAATTATTAGTTCTCTCTCTCTCTCTCTCTCTCTCTCTCTCTCTCTCTCTCTCTCTCTCTCTCTCTCTCTCTCTCTCTCTCTCTCTCTCTCTCTCTTGGCCTGTCTGCCTGCCTCTGTGTCTATCTGTCCCCCCCCCCCCTCTCTCTCTCTCTCTCTCTCTCTCTCTCTCTCTCTCTCTCTCTCTCCTGTAACAGTGTTTGTTTTAGGAATAAAGAAAAGTGTAATGCACATACCAAGAAACAGTTATTTTGATATGGAATCCAACCATAACTACATCCTTCAGTAGATTGAGTGGTGAGAATTGGTGGAGGTACTGTGTAGCCAGGTTTTAATCTTTCACAGACATAGGATAGTGAATCACTACACGGCATACCAAACCAAACACCTGTATGACCAGTGGCTGACAGTCCTACACAGTCTCCTGTACGGGTATCTTTTAAACATGAATTTGACAATTATATCCGGTGAGAATACATGGAGTATAAAGGGGAATTATGCCCCTCCAAGAAATACAGGTATTTTCAGATACTTTTGGTTCTGCCAGGAGTCATATTTCATTATCTTACATCACATATACAATTGTGATTAGTTTATCTTGTGCCTTTATAGGGTATCTTTGCTGTGCGCCATTGCAATGATTGGACAGATGTTTTACATTAAAGGTAATTCAAACTCAGGAGTCATAAATATTCATTGTGCACCCATGCATATAGTATTTCAGCTGACTCCCATCATACAATTTTGTTGCAAACAGGGATAAAGAAAATAACTGAATTGGATTAATAACACTTAATTGCATGTAACATTTTGGAGGTACAGAAATTTGTATTACATTCCATCATATCATATAAGAACAGTTTTATGGTCTCTTTACACGATAGCTCACATTCACATAGCATGAATTTTAAGATGCCCGGGTATTCATGTGTACATGTAAAGAGACCAGAAAACCATTCTTATCAGTTTGATGAAATGAAATGCACATTTCAGTACTTTTCAACATGCTGTGCAAAGTGTTATGAATCCAATTCATTTATTTACTTTCCCTGTTTGTTACAAGTTCTGCTAGTTAATACTTGTATGTCACTGGTTGTAATGTAGACACTCACCAGGTTGTCCACTTCCCCAGTTAGTGTAAGTCACCATCTCTCCATTCACCCATACATACGTTCCTGATGTACCAATATCATCCAAGCCAATCCAGTAATAGTCTGTTCCCATACCATATCCAAGCTTAGTATTCAGGAATGCCTGCTCCAGACTAGTATTATATAAAGAAGGAGAAAAACACACACATATACCTTACTAGTAGACAGAGAATTTAATAGACACTGAAGAAGGACATGATTTGTTTGAAACATATCTGTTTCTCAATCAAAAGTGGAAGAAGAGAACTTGTGTATGAAAGAATTTCTTAGTTAATATGATTAACATTCTACTCTAAGTATTCTGTACTTTAAAGGGGAAAACCCCTCCTGGAATTAAAGGTATTTTCATAAACTCGGGGTTCTGGAGAATCATTTCATGCTAATATTATCATAGTTAACAACCATACAAGATGTTTGCATTCAGGTCATCATATAGAGATGGGTCTTTCAGCTATGCTGCTGCAATTCTATGGAACAGATTGCCAAACACTGTCCACTTTACACCAAGTATTGAGACTAAAGACATACTTTTGCAAGAGACCTTACTTGTGATAATATTTATTGTAAAAAGCATCACTTGATGGATACTAAGCGCTATGTAAATCTGTTTATCATATATTACATATTATATCATATTATATCACATCACATCGTATCATATCATATCACATATCACATCACACAACTTACTTATCATTGATAGAAACCAGGTTTGCTGCCCAACCTGCACACTGACCCTGGGCAGCGTTCCAGTCTCTAGCTAAAGTAACAAAGCGATAGCATGAACTTTTGTAACCAAACCATCCCTGTGAGGAGAGAAAAAACAAACAATAACATAACTCATGACAAATTTCTGGCAGTGTTCTTGGATAATTATGGGATGGAACCCTGGTACAAAGCCTAGTAAGACTTGTCGTATGTAAATTTACCAATACAGTACCTTTCATTAACAAAATAACTTACAACAAATTTTTTACTATACTCGATCTGATCCAAACAATGAAGTAGACAATGTCATGATTTTCATTCTATAGTAGACTTCTGTTCTTGTCTTCTCTGTACATGCTACTGCAGTATTTCAGTTTCAAAACGCCACTCCAGGAAACAAAGGCATTTTCAAACACTCTATGTTATAGAATGATTTTACATCACCTATATTATGTAGTATTTCACAAGAAAAAAACGATTTGAATTTCTGACTCATTTTGAAATTTTTTTGCTGTGGGCCACATTGCCTCATGGGAGTCAGCAGAATTCATATGCAATAGGGAAATAGGTGTAAACAATAGGTGAATATCAATGATTCCTAAGTGCTTATTACCTTAAGTGGAAATGCCTTTTTTCTCTATCATTATGCAAATCTTGATCACAAATACTGATACTTTTAAGGGACTGCCAAGAATATTCTTGTAACAAGCTTTCTACAATCATAATTACTAACAATTTCAAAGAAATTTTTGCTTGATCCAGATTGCTGTTTGTCAGGCCTAATAAAAAAATTGGTTTCGTTCCAGTTACCCAACCCCACCTAGTTTTTCACCCGACCCTAAACAATTTTTTATGTATTGTGATGTCTCTCGAGAAATAGTGGATGCGGAAACTGACATCAACTTAAAACGACAATATAAAACTGTTCTTTCAATCTGTAATGTCTATACATCTGATGGGAAGAAACCAATAATACAGAGACCATACGAAAAACAACAGAAAACACAACTACCTGAACTCTCCACTCCCATATGAAAAAAAAAATTTAAAAAAGTATAATAAAATTAAAAATCTACCTACCCCACCTATTCTAAAAATGACCGTATTTGGAACCATACATTTTTTTTGTTAGGCCTAAGGATAAGGATATTGGTTTTGAGAATAGCTACATTTTTATCGTGATATGCTCAAGATGCTTTTGCTGTTCTAAATAATGATCTTACATTTTCACAACCTGTTTCCATGGGACCTGTTGTCGGTGGCAACACTTCCTTTGATTTCTTACAGACTGACTTGAAATGATCATTACATCTTCCATCATTCCAAAATCCAGCTGATTCACCCTGAAATCAGAATTGTCTTTTAGTCATACATAATCAAACAATAAAGATCATTGATGTTTACTTTACAGTTAAAACCACTTAAAACCTGAAACACAATGTCTAACTTGACAAATATCATACTAACATAGATATTTATTGAGCAAGGCAATACAATGTACTGCTGTCAGTAAGATTTTTGTTAAGCCAGATCATAAAATGTAGCAATCTTAGTAAGATTTTTGTTGAGCCAGATCATAAAATGTAGCAATTTTGGTAAGATTTTTGTGAGCCAGGTCATAAAATGTAGCAATTTTGTTACATTTTTGTTCAGGTTTGTAATGTTTTTAATTGTCTAGTCTGCACAATCTCTGATATAAGCCATCTTTTTCAATAACAATAATTGTAAGTTATTAGACAATTGCTGCACATTAACTAAATCAAATCTCAAAGCCATAATTAGTGATGCTTGATCAGTCATGTGTTTTCATTTTTGTAACATTGCATTTCTGAACTTAAAATATTGCTTCAAAATATGAATTAGTTGACTTTGTAAAAGTAAATGTTCCTGATAAAAATCATCATCATCATCATCATCATTGTCGTCGGCGTCGTCATTGTCGTTGTCGTCATCTTCATCATTGTCGTCGTCATCGTCATCACCTCTTCATCATCATCAACATCTTCATCATCATCATCATCATCATCATATCATCATCATCATGATCATCATCATCATCATCAACATCATCATCATCATCATCATCATCATCATCATCATCATCATCATCATCATCTCATCATCATCATCATCACTATGGTTACTATTATTATCATTCAATAGCCAGAATGTACTTGACACTTAACTTACATCTGCAAACATATTGACACAATCTTCTTGACGTCCTTGCCAATTATTGGGTTCACCATTAGACCAGTATGTAAATGTGACAGGACTTAGATCGCTCCATTCAAAGGCAGATGCTGATCTAGGATCATGTAAACCTATCCATGTTTCATCAGCCTCTACAAAGACAAAGACAGACATTAAAACTATGTCAAAAATAATGGAAACAAATTCATATAAATATTAATCAGTCAACATTAAAGAATTTTCAAACTGTTTAAAAAAATATGAAACTAAACACTAATAATTTTAAATGAATTAGTTTTAAAGTTATGCATATACATATATAAAAATATCGCCACTGGCACTGTAGCACAACTGTAGTTTATGTATTACTATTTACCCTTCTCTCTTTTGATTTTTGTTACCATTATTTTGTAATCATTTTATACGATTGGGTAAATAAACCACTTATATATATTTTTAAAAAGTGTTTATCCACTTGTAGTTATCTAATGGTTCCATAAACAAGGTGTAAATTACTACATTAAAGTTTTAATTGCTATGTTAGCCTGAAAATGAAGGCAATTTATTTTTATATATTTTTACAAAAAGTCACATTTTCTGACCCAAATTGCATGTGCTGAGAGAGAGAGAGAGAGAGAGAGAGAGAGAGAGAGAGAGAGAGAGAGAGAGAGAGAGAGAGAGAGAGAATGCTAATAAAATTTTCTCTGGAATGTTGATTCATTCAATTTTATTTGACTTACATTTACTAGAACTGGCAGTATACAAATTTTTTTGGCTTAATTTTTAGGACTACGGTGGGCTGGAAAACTTTTAGATATTTTCATTCAATGGAAACATGCACAGATAAATAAGTTAAGTTTTAAATTTACACAATTGATATTTCTATGTGGTTAACTTTTCAAAAAAAATGTCAATATAAGATATTCTATTACAATAAATATGCATACCTAAATTATACACCTTTGATCATTATTACCCGTTATCTATCAAGTAAAACAACAACCTTAACTTGCAAAATGATCAATTTTGTACATGTATGTGTCCGCATATAGTCTAGTGGCAAATGCTGCCTGTTTTAGCTGTAGCAACCTAGTTATGGGATGGCTCAGTAGCACTTCTCGGTTGTCATAATATCACCCAGTCAGCTAGTTTTTAATCAGTACGAAAACTCTTATCGCAGCAATCAGGTCAAGATACCTACTTGATCAAAAAAATAATAATTCTCATACCAGTCAGGTCAACACGGTAAACTTGTTATCAAAATCATATTTCTATCCAAACACTCTGCTCTTATCATTTCAAAGACAATGGGTGATAATATCTAGACTGCAATGTATCATTACAACTGACAGGTATTTGCCACATACCATCTTTTTTGTCGATAATGTAATTTACTTAAGGGGGTGTATAGTTTACCTGATGCCGTGTTCTAATCTACTCAGGTACTCATACACACACTCCACAATTCATTAGTTTATACAAGGCTGGTCGATAAGTCTGATAGCAAGGCAGGTGTATAGTTTACAAAATGTACAAAGGATGACCTGATGGTGACCTCTTTTGTCATGTTTATCGTTATATGCCACAAAATAAAAAAAAATACTTCAGAGCTTTTTCTATTCTTTACACCAACTAACCTAATTACTTCTGGTACTTAGCATGACTCTCTTTTCTAATTTTTTCAAAAAAAATTTCCAAAATTACCAAAATGTGTTAAAATTTGTAGGCTGCAGTCTTTTCTTTTGGTGCTGGATTTATTTTTAGCTGAATATATACAAAAATTTTTTCTGCTGATATGTCCCTCTAACATATTTTACACAACTTGAAGTTGTCATAGTTGTTGTGAAAGGTGTCGACAACAGTTACACTGAATACAGCGAGCCAACTGGATGAATTATTTTACCAAAAATGTGTACATGTTTTTACATGTAGAGTCTTGCACTGTTTGTCAAAATAAAGTGCACCTAGCTGACACGTTCGTGCAATACTGCCAAATTTTTCAACTGACAAATGAATATAATTACAGTACTTAAATGGTCAATCGTGAACAATTTTAGCAAAAGTTCTTAGCCAATCAAATGACAGTCTTGAAATCAGCAAGATTTAAAATATCATTTACTTTCTTTGTCATCAAATCTATTTTGGAGAGTGTGTATTTTATGAAACCATATATTTAAAATAATTACAGTACATTTCCAAACATTTTATGAATTGCTATAGCAACAGTAATGTTATTGACTCGAGGACTTTGACTTACAGGTATACACGTATTTCCAAACAAAAATTATATCTGTTGTGTGGGGCCGAGGGCAGTAAGTAGTATTTGACCACTGGATGTTAACATAAATATTTTTCAGCAAAGAGAACTACAACCCACAAAAAAACACTGGTGTGTTTGATTGCTTGTGGTAAGCAGGAATGAGACATGTTTCATGCAAAGACATACAATGTCAGTAACTTATCAATTGAAAGCATTAAACACCATATGAGCCCAGGATCCCATAACTATGTTTACCGATAGAACGCTGCATATGATAACATAAAGTCCGTTGTTACATTATACATAGATATAAACAAATTGATGAAAGTGTCATGTGAACCTTTATCAGAGGCACTCCCTTTTGTTTTCCCCTGTTGTTTTTGTATCAGATGTATTGTCGTTTTTACCTAACTTTGTCGTTGCGTGAAGTCTTTCCTTGGCTCACTTCATTCAAGCAAACACACCGGTGGTTTTTTGTGGTTGTAACAGACAGTTATTTCTCAAACAACAGAAACACATGAGAGATGTCTCCAATCAGATACAACTATTAACTGTGGCTTAAAAGGGATTATGTAGCAAATCTGATAGGATCCATAAATGGCAGAATAATAAATGCATGAACAATACGTTCAATTACATATATTTTTAAAATGTTGTAAATTTTTTTCATCTGAATGACGTGTTTTTAATATCCGATTGTGTGATTATCTGTTCATGATGGATTCCTCAACTATGTCAAAACATCTTAAGATTGGTGGGAAAACTTAGTAGGGTTGGCAAATCAATATTTTTTTGTTAAATTTGGCTGTTTCTATGTTTTTAAATTTAACCTATAATTAATAACCTGAGGAGATTGCAATCAAACATATAGCAATAAGAAAAGTTTATTGACCCTTGAAAACTTTTGGAAACTTTTAAATTCTTGCTTTAGCAAAATACACCCACTGTACTGATCCATGGATATTTGAATTATGTATTGACCATCTGTCACTTCAGATAAAAGGACATCAAAAACTTTTTGACCTCTGACCCCAGTTTCAAGGCCTGTTGTCAAATTCTGTTTAATCTGGTGATGGCGATAAGAAAATTATGCCAATTATTCTCTATGTCCTGACATCTATGAGAGTGCACTTTTTTCATAATGACCACCCTCTAGTCTTAGCTGAAATGTCTTTCTGTCATACTCATATGTCTATATATAAGACGTTGTTAGATCTTAGGAATGAATATGGAGCCCTCTCCAGGGGAAAGTGATAAATTCTGTTGTTTTTTTCTTTACGTCTTACTTTGTAGGTTGCATGCTTGAGGGAGTTTATTACGCTACAGTAACAATAAAGTAGACAGTGTTGACTTTAGACCATCTCACAGTATTGCTACTTTCGCTAAATTCACTGTAACAATTTGCTGTACACTGCAATCAAACCCTCAACGGTTCTTTAAGACTAACCAAAACTGGAGAAGCCTTCTCACTGCAACTTCCACAGTTTTTTAGCTAATAGTCACACTGATATATTTAGACAATGTAGCAAAAGTAGCAAAGGCTGTGAGAGTCTAGTTTTGAGTACAAATGTTGTAATTCAAACAAATTCTGATGTTACCTCATTACAGATCGCATTAAATCAAAATTTCATTTTTCGCCAATCATCTTCTCAAACAATCAAAACAAATTAAAATGGTACATAAAATTTCAAAATGGCAATTGAAATTGAGATTTTCAATAAAAATGCAGTTTTTTTTTTAAATTCTCGATACATGATCTTTGTTACATTGTTTCTCACATATCTGTGTCTTGTTGTAGTACATTGGTTAGTTGTAGATGGTTTATTTCATTCAGACTAAATGTAGCGATAAATTGCAATCTCGCTATCAAAGTGTAGCATGTGTAGTTTCTGTTTGATTTCGGAGTGGTTTTATCAAACAGAGCTGTTGAATGGCATTTTGAAATCTGCTGTATATATACTTACGTGAGTGACCAGTACAGAACCTAAACTCTCCCGCATGTCCATATCCGGTACTGTATCCAACATAGTTGATAGGCATAGGTTCAGGATCCATCCACTCCATGAAAGGAGCTTCACCATCTTTCCCAACCTGGATTAGTCCATTGGCAAAATTGATCCAAAATCCTCTAAATTCCGTGGCTGACAAAATCTGGTTTGTCTCAACCTCGACTTCATGATCGCACGGTGTACACTGTCTGATGACGGACTGTGTATTACCCCATCCACCAATTACAATCTCATACTGGTCCATGACGTAGTAGTCAAATTCTGCTAATGCGATATGGACGTCACTTGTTGCTTTCACCTGGAACGTAACTCTGTTATTTTGTATCGGAGCCGGTAGATAGTTATAATCATAATCAGTATTGGTGTCATCTGAATGCCAATCCTCACATGCTGTGAAACAAATCACATTCCACAGTAATTATTGTCAATCTACAAATTTTTGTCAAAGACAATTTTCTTTGTATTAGGTTTCTTAGTTGCACAGTATCCATAACTTTTATTTATTTTTTCCCAGACTATTTTTATTGTATGTAGATTTCTCTGATACAGATCCTCGGTGTAGGACTGATACGTCGTACGTTTTAATCAATAAAACCCATTTGGAACGCAGTCCTTGTTTCAACATCTGATGCAATGTTCACTTCAAGTCCTGGTTTTGTGATTCACTGGTGCCCATGCACTGTACTTGGACTGATTCTAGTTTTATCAACGAACTCAAAGAACAATATTCACTTTATTTCGCCGAGTATGAAAGTGGCAGAAGCTGAGGTTATGAACTTTTTTACTCTAGTTAATATAAATACATCAATTAAACTATTCTTAGTATAATGCACTCTCGCAGACCAGAGTTAATCACTGCCTTAAAGAGGCTAGATCTGGTTTTATGAATATGGTATAATGTCAGTATCAATACACGCTTTCTATGACATAACTGTTATTTTGCTGGCATGGTTACTAGGTGAAATATTCAAGAATATTTATTGTTCATCTTATACATATGCATGTATGCTAACTCCCATGAGACAATGCTAGACCACAATAAATGTGAAACATGTTTCAATTTTGTGTTTCTGGCCAATTGTACAAAAGTTATGTGATGTTAAAAATCATGAAATGACTCCAGAAACCAAAGTTTCTGGTATTAGTTATTACATTAATTACTATAACACACATACAGTTTAGCTTTGAAGTACGTGTAGCATAAAGAAGCTTTCTAATCTGTCTTGTTTGACGATCCTCATCAGGATGATGAATTCTATCATTACAGCTAGCTTGACTCTAGAAAATGTTTCAGAATCTACATTTTAGCAGTGTCAGTACACCTACCTGTCTGGATCAATGAGATAACAAAATAATTCTCATTAATATCAGCAATGGAGACCAGATCACCACCTTCCCGTCTACACACATCTTTAGCATCATGCCATGACATGTCTGCTGATATCATTATATAACACTGACTACCATAAGAGAACCAACCACTGGCACATCTAGAGCCTGGCTGTAAGATAGTGGTGACCACAAGGTCTGGATATGATGCTGCCAGGATGAAAAAAACCCAAATTATTGCACAATTGATGGAAGAATCCAAATACTGCCAAGTCAACGGTCAATCATTTATATCTATCACCTTGCAAACCGAATCCATATCAGAGTAATTTTTACTTCCTTTCACAAATATTTTTTGTATTACTGGTTTTATTTTCAACTGTAAAAAGTTTCACCTTCAACCTTGCACTATGTCTGAAATACATCACATAGTAAATAAAGCAGGCTGTGACTAACAAAATGAGTATATTTGTCTCCTGCACTTACTGACTTCATAGTAATCAAAAGGATTGCCTGGATACGTTGATAATCCACCACTTGACTGATCAGCATTGCTCAATTCACAGGCTTGGTTGTTTTTATCATAGTCAAAGGATTTACATACAAACTGAGTCTCGTCCAGACATCGCCGAGCACAATCTTCTGGGTAGACGTCATCTAGGTGAAGATTATCATACCCATCGAGTGCATTGTCATGGTATACATTGAAATGATCCACGAGTATTCCTACAGGGGCAAAAAAAAAGTTACAGAAATTTACTATAAATGTAACTTTACAAATCAAAACTGTTGTTAATGATCCTAAAAGGAAAATTCACCTTCTGTTCCAAACATAAGACATAATAAAAAAAAATTGTGTGGTTCCGATTACGCTCATTTTTAGAATAGTGGGGTAAGTAGATTTTTTATTTTATCTTCTTATATATTTTCTCATGTGTGAGTGTCTAGGTCAGGTTTCCGTTGTTTTCTAAATCTGTTTTATTTATTTCTTCCTATCAGATGTACAGCCATTACAAATTGGAAGAACAGATTTGTATGTTGTCTTTTTAAGTTGATGTCAGTTTCCACATCCACTATTTCTTGACAGACTTCACAATTATTTTCTCAAATATATAAAAAAAAGTTTAGGGTCAGCACCTGAACCAAACTATTTTTTTTAGGCCTTAACTAAAAAAGTAATTATGAAATTTTAGACTGCAAATTTAAGGATTTAATAATAATAATAATAATAATAATAAATTCTCATCAGAATTATTATTATGCAACAGCCTCAATGCGCTTTACAAAACTGAAAAAAAAAAGAAGAAAAAAAAAAGAAGCATAAACTTAATTTGCATAGAAATCAAAACCAAAACCAAAAACTTGACATTCACTATTGATTACTATTAAAAGTACAATATGTCCTAAATTTGACCCATTATTGAAAACAGTTTATCTTATGGACATGTGAGCTTAATAAGGGGTGAGGCAAAGTTTTCTATAGTTTATAGTTTATGTCATTTTCAATTGTCACACTGAATATTCATGAGCATGGTAAAGAAGTAAGCTTTGAGGAGCAAAAATTATATGATGTGATATCATGAAATGACTCTCCAGAACCCAAAGGTTATGAAAATGCCTCTATTTCCAGGAGTGGCGTTCCCCTTCAGAAAAGCACTTCAGTCTCAGTTTTACCTTTATTTTCACAGATATATCCAGTATTACGACTACATATCTGATCATTCCAGCGGCCATTATTAACTCTTATCTCTGTGCAGTCTTCACCAATCTCACCACGTTGATATTCATCAGGCTGACCTAGGGTTTGCAAAAACAACATCAATGATACCATGATACAACACATACGATAAAATCATCTTTTCATCTTGAGCATCTTATTATATACATTTTTCCAATAACTGAGAAGTTGATTTGGTTGGCTATTTATATAAATTGTAAAATTTTGAGAGCAAGTCTGAAAAATAACAAAATAATATTTAATATACACACAGTAGAAAGACTCAAAGACTATTAATACATCCAGTGACAGGCTAGCATGTTCTAAAGAACTCACCTTCATCCCAGTTCAGGAATGCAAACGGAGATCCATCACTCCACTCCCAACCACCTTCTACTGTTCTATCGTTAGCACCAATCCATAGATCAGGGCTATTAACACCATACAGACGAGCTGAGTATTAAAATAAAATAAAATCTTAAGTTAGTATTTTAAGTATGATTACTTTTCAGTGTGTTTTGAAGAGTGGGTATTTTCATTTGTCACAACCTAATGTCTAGGAATATATATACTAAAGTAAGACGAATTTTGCTCAATATGGTATATAAGAGTTATGTACCCTCTGATATCAGAATACGTAACCAGAGAATGTGCGAAGTCAAGAAGTGTGGGTCTGTTTTTATGTAACATACTCTTTATTTAGTCAGTTTTAAATGTCTTCATATTTTTGTTTAACATTGTTTTTGTATTTTACTTGTGTTTGTATTTTTTTTTCTGTAATCAGATACCATGTGAATGACATACTGCACTTACCATTGATGTAGTTTTGTTCCATTACGTCTCCAATACTAAGTAAATGACCGCCACTTTTCCGGCATTCAGTCTCAGCATCTTCCCAGGTCCTGGACTCATCAGTGACAAACTTGTAACACACTGAGGTGTCTGGATTGAACTCAAAACCAGAACCACATTTTGGATCAAAGATAGCTAGAATATAGAAATTCATAATTATTCTTCTCTGTTCAGAGACAAAGATCCACCACATTCATGAGATATGCCCCAATCAGATTAAAATCTGATGTAGTGAATATGGCATGGTTTCTTTATATGTTTCTGTTGCTTACGTTTATTGTCGTTCATACTTTTGTGCACCATGACTGAATGCCTTATTCAGTTAATTCAATTCTTTAGTTTGTTTAAATCTGTGGAAGTTATTACGTAACACTAACAGTGACCCCCCCCCCCCACCCCCCACCGTTATACCATAAACTTTGACCTTGGTTGTATTACTGTAAACAAGTATTCATATATACTTACGAGTTGGCTTTGGTGCTGTAGTGACCCCTCCTTGACTATCTGTGTACAAAGAACAACATCGACTTAATGTCAGAAAGCAATTGTGAGTTTTTTACTGTTGACACACAGTATATTAAAGGCACAATATCAACTTGATGTTTCTCTGAAATTGCAAATAAACTGTAAGTGAATCAGATGTAAAATCATGAAATGACTCTCCAGAACCCATAGTTTATGAAAATGCCTTTCTGGAGTGGTATTCCCCTTAGTCTGTAAGACAGAGACATTCGTGCCAAACTATCAGCCAATTAGAAGCCTTTTGCTGAACAATACAACTTTAATATCTTATAGTCTATATCCCCTTTTAATCACTGACAGTACATATTATGACTTTAATTCTTAATTGAGATATCTTGATTATAAACTTTGCTATTTTGAGGGTTACTGTTACAATATTTGGTATTATAATAATGAAAGCTTACATTTATACTTTTTACAGATGTATCCATACATGTTTGCACAATCTACGTCATTCCATGTTCCAACACGATGGTGCTCGGACTCAGCATTGACACAATGTTCTCCATTGTCCCCAGCATTGTTTGGTTCCCCTGGATACCAGTTGGTGAAGTCAACCTTTAATGAAAAGTCACGTTGTGTGAATCACCACATGGTAAGTGATATAGAGACAATTTGCTTTGTATCAGTTTCTTGTCAAATTGGCTTTTAAAGAGGACACATGCAATATGGACAGTGACAAATGGCGAGTATAAAGACTCTCATCTGAATATTATTAATTGAGTGGGACAAATAAATTGCAATTTTCTCTATTAATGATTAACATATAGGAACAATAACAATGCCATGAAAAGTACATTTAAAACGATGAAAAATGCACTATATGAACAAGGTAATCAGACACAAACTAAAACTGTCATTGTGATAGGTTGATGTATGATATCAATGAATGTTGAGGTAAAATACCCTCAATATAGGGTGGGGTCTCCGATAGTAATTTTTCCTTAAGTGGTGTTAAAAAAGTTACGACATTTTTACTAAGTAAAGAACGGGGATGAAAAATAACCTGTGCAACAACCTTAAGTGGTACACTTTATTTAGTGTTTATACTAAAATTGACTACACTGTGACTATGATTACACCCACATTACCCAGCTATCGCTATCACCCACTTGTGTAATCTACCACATACAACAATAATAGTTATATCTATCTTGGTTTGCAAAATAGCATGTTTTCAATAGTAGCTAGTACTTACTGGTGAGTTATCTATCCATTCAAAGTCACCCTCACTTGCTGTGTCATGTAAACCTATGTATGTTCGGATTCCTGTATTGTCAATTCGACCTGTAGATTAAAAGCAGATATTGAGAATATAGAATCCACATTTGGTACCACATAACAGTCTTAGAACACCAAGTCACATGTGTGCAAGTGTGGCATATATATGCAGGGTATTTGTACGAATGCTTGCAGTGTTCTTTCTGGTCATCATACTGTCATGAGTGTAACGAGTGAATGTACAGAAGATAACACTGCAAAGATGTGTGTAAATACCACCGGGTGCCCACACTGACAATCTGGTATGTGGCGTGGGGGTTCTATTGTATTTATCCGAAATGGAAATTCAGTAAAAATCATTCTGTGCAATCATGCAATTTTTGTTTGAATGATTATCCTCATTTGCATATCATTTGCATGTAAGTATAAAAGCGATACTTTTTTCGGTATTGCACTGCAGTGCAAATACCACTAGTTTGCACACACACACACCAGTCCAAGTAATCTGTACCTGATGTGTAATAAATATAATAGTATCAAACATCAGTGGTGACGTTTTGTTGACAAATATCATTGTCATGGTGATGAATGTTACTTACTGTTGATAAAACTTTGTTCATCAGCTGTAAGGATAGATGCTAAGTGTCCACCTGAGCTGACACAAACTGATTCTGCATCATGCCATCCTCTTGATATTACAGTCTCAAATAGATAACAATAGTCACCATGTAGCGCCCACTCTGGATCACAACTACCAATTTCTACACAGTAAAAACAAAGGGCCACATCTCATACCATGCATAAGGAATTTTTTTTTAAACCAGCAAATGCGGATTATATACCCTGGGCATTCTATATCACAACAAACCCTGTCTCCATCACTGGTTCTGCAGTGCTTGAAATATGAGCTAAAACATTTCAGGTATTTGGTATTATTTTTCCTGATGTTTCATATATTATGCTTGAGGTGGTATAATTATATTATTCCCAAATATATCTCTTAACTTCCTGCTGGAAAATACTTGTGACATCACTTCAGAGTCGACAAAACATGTCCTGTGTGAACCCCCTTCAATGAAATTTTATTACATCATTGACAAATGCCACAACAGTATGACATTTATTACTTGATATTTCTGTGATTCATATTAGATTTGAAAATGACGAGTCACTTACCATAACCTGGCTGGAGAGGAATAACAGTCTGACCTAAAATACACAAATGAATGAATGATATTGTGTAATATAGAAAACAGAGAATGAATCCATCAATTGAGTGTGGCGTGAGTATTCTCTCTAGGAATCTTGGTCTAGTCTAGAGTGATAGTAACAACTTAATGATATGTATTTGAAACCAGGAAAGGAGCACGTCAGGCCCGGTGGTTGTTTGAACAAACTTTTGAAATAGAAGTGTTTGGCATGCACTTTTCATTTGATCAAAAACAGGCTAAAACAAGTACTAAGTCAGTGTTTGAACTCCTCATTACCTTGTTTAGGGCAAACAATGTGCAATTTTATAAGAGGGTTGCATTGAATTTATCTAATTGTTCATTGCAATAATGCAGCACTGGATTCCCATTCAAAAGCAACTGGTGTTCAAAATTCTCTGTTTACATATATAAGGTTGTCTTGTGTTCTACTTAACATGTAAGGTTTAAATGATATGGTGCCAGTTTACTTAAAGGTGTTACTGGGTGTCTGTGCCTCTGGCTGCATGCTAAACTTAAATGCCAAGGGTATGCTAAGTTTGCACTAGCCTATTGGCAACACTGTTTTTATGGCCACAGGATCATTTTTAATATGTACTCCATGACTGTCAAATAGGCTGCTGTCTGCACTCCATTCAGTAATCATGAAATTAATAATCAAGTCTATTTAGGGCAGTTATTGAGTTAAATATGGAATTAGTGTCATTCGATATAGCCATATCAAAACTTGTTAATAATTTTGAACTACGAAACTTAGCTTATTTTCATACATTGTAATTTTTTAACACCTTTTCATGAACATACAATATACTTACCAACTTGGATTTCACATACAAATGCTTGAATTAGAAAACAATTGGAAGTTTTCCAAACACCACTTGGTAAATCTGTATACAATATATCAAAAAATAAACGATAAAAGCTCTAACATCACGTTATTTATCATTCAACAAGCTTGGTGTCCATTTTAATAATATTGTTAAATCTTTAATATAAACAAAATTTACTTTTCATCACACTGCGTAACATTATTTTTTAATTTAATGTTAAATCATTGTAGTCACACATTTTTAATTAATGGATGAGGATTGGGTACTTGTTTTTGGAATTTAAATTTTTAATTTATTGTAAAACAAGTTTACCATGGCTTCCTACTTGAATGTGTAACAACATATGCCAGGTCCTTGTTTGTAACTTACTAAATTGCAAAAGACTAACAAATGTGTAAAAAGTTTGTTATTGCATTTACAATAACAAATTTGATACACACTTTTTAGGCTTTTGCAATGTATTGAGTTACAAACATAGACTTGGTTCTGTTCTTTCCAACAACAGGTAAGCATTGATAATTATAGGATTGTTCTCTTTAGTAATATGCATCATCTTTATTTCTTGGAATTCAAGCTTCCTTTTAAACAAACCACCCTCTCCTCACTAAATTTATTGTTACTTTTTTTATCAATTTTTTAAAAACGGTGTCATGTAGTCTTGCTTTGCATGGTGAGTATCATATTGTGTATTTGAGAGATAAGGAGATGCTTATGAATTTAGTCTTAACCTTACCTGTATCCATAAAGCCACAGTCAGACTGTCCCTCTGTATCTACTGGCTGGTCAACATCCCATTTACTGTAAGTTACACCAGATGTACTATCTGCCCACCTAAATATACCATCACTTACTGTGTCTGAAATCAGAAAATCATAAATAATTAAATTTTATCGTGAGTAAGATAATATAATTAAATAAAGTGATGTTTCTTTATATTATAAATACAAGTGTATGTTGTCAATAGGGCAACATCATACATGTTTCCTCGAGGGACTGTAGGTCACCCAAACACAGACTGTTTCCTGAGGGGGGGGGGAGGGGGGCAGAGCCCAAGGGAACAACCAAGGGAGTTCAGAAAACCTAACACAGGAATCTGCAAAACTTTGCTCCTTTTAATAATTACCAACTTTATTAATTCTAAAATGCCTTTATTTTCCCTTTACAAGTTATGAGTTAAGGGTTGTTAAAGGTTGATAACGCTCCATTGTTTTGAAGTATTAATAAGAAGAATAGAAAATATCGTACCTGAAATTCCAATCCATATTCTTTCTATACCACCAATCTTCAGTGATTCAAATTCACTGACGAGATAATTATTCTCTGCTCGGCTACAAAATCAAACCAGACGTGGTCATTGTATTACACTATGTCAGTATATTCAAGTATGTGTGTGGTGCAAAAGTTAATATATAATATATAAAAATAATAATAATAATCTTTATTTATACTAGATAAGCACTTGTCTCTCATAAAAATCCAGTGAAGGCCATCCTTCATGGGTTCAGTGTTAATGCAGGAGGAAACCGGGCAATATCTGCATTGTTCGATAGAGTCAAACCGAACGACACTCTTTTCACTTACAGCGTGGTAAATTTAATCAAACCCTGCAAGGGTTCGAACCCCGACCACAGTGGTAAGAGGTAAATGGTTTAACCACTCGGCCACCGACAATCCCATCTTCTCTTTTCAGGACAGTTTTCATGTATAATAACACCAAATGAAACAAAGGTGTGTTTCAAATAACCCGATCCCTAGTTTAACTTGGTGTCCCTATATTTTTGAAGTCTTCACTCTCATGTTATTGGAAACAAACTTTTTTTTTTTATATTTCTGCCCAAGTAACAATTTCCTAATGTTTGAACAAAATTCAACATAATCATTCAAAGTAGTTTGGTAAATTAACACTTTGAAATAAAATCTCCTAATGAAGTCTGACTAGGTGACTTGTTGGATACTTATCCCAGTTGACATGGCCACCTAACTTACTCATTAATGGTAACAAGGTGTGACCCCTGCACATCACAAGTATGTTTGGCATCTGTCCAACTTGCAGGGAAATATGTATTGTACTGATAGCATTGACCTTTGTAGATCTTCCAGCCAGGTGAACAGGACCCTAGTAGATAAAAAATTATGACATTATGACAATAATAATGACATTAAAAGGTAATGTCAACATCAAATTCAATGTAAATTTACAAAATGATTGCTATTAACAGTCGATTATAGATTTTCTTTTTGATTTGATACCCTTTCAGCATCATTGAAGAGAACAATGTTTTGGACTGAGGCATGTTAGTAATTCAATCAATTGAGTGATTGACTGTAATTGATTGATAAACAAATTCACTGGTAAGTTGAGTGATAAGTGATTGATTGATGGACTGATTGATTATTCATTGATTGACTGATTGACTAACATTGTTTATTGATCGTTTGATTGATTGATTGACTGACATTGTTTATTGATAGATTGATTGATTGATTGAATAGTTGCCTGATTTTTTATTGATCGTTTGATTGATTGATTGATTGATTGATTGATTAATTAATTGATAGACTTGAATGAAAATGTACCTTCAGGTTTTCCACATATAAATGAACTTCCAGTGACACAATCCTGAGTACTCCAATTTCCAGCCATGCCTTGCTGTATTTCCACACAGTTTTGATTGTATCTGTCAATAAAAAAAATAAACAAGGTATATTAGTCAACAACTGTAAATATCAAGATAAACAATGAATTGTCATTATCTGTAAATATCAACATAAACCAGGTAGTCGTCAATATACTGAATACATGTAACATACGTAATTTCGATGAACATCAGAATATAAACAATATGCACAAATACATCAACAGTGGACTAAATGTTTGGAGTTAAAATTTTTCAAGAAGATATATTTGGAAAAATTTGTTCTAAAATGACCTTTGTAGTTTTATATTAATTAATGTTTAGTTATAATTATAATTTATAATTAATTTTTATAATCTTTTTTTTTTTATAATTTTTTTTTTTTTTACAATAAGATGGCTCCCATATTCATTATAATTTGGTGTGTAAGTAATGCCTCACTCAATGCTTAGACTAACTTACACAACAGTGACTGGTTGATTGGTTCCCCAGTTTGTATACAGTGGTAAACTGCCATCTACCCAGGTGAATGAACCACGGTCACCACTTATCTACAACAGAAGAGAACAGATAGAGAATAAAAATCGTCCAGGAATTAACATATACAATGTCTAATTATTGGTATTCTTAAGAATTGTCAGTGAATATATTGTTGGTTGAAAAACTAATGTAACTAACTAGTGCCGCTTTAAGTATAGTGCAATGTGAGGTGATGTTACATGTATAAGAACTAGATATATACCCTGAAGGTGGAATTTGCAGTTATATGGTGTGAAAATAATGCAGCCAAGAAAGTTTACTCTTTGAGCAAGATTTTTTAGGATCAATCTACTCCTGAATTTTAAATTTTGGGAGCTACATGCTCCTAAAATTTAAAACTTAGGAGCAAGGTACAATAATATATATCAAATTCTTATCACCATTCATTGTCACAAATGTCACGTTTATCTGTTAAATAAAAATAATCATCAATGTTGTTGAATGACAATGTTAAAATAAATTCCTCATCATGAAAATAGTCAATATGCAAGTGGGCTTCAAAATTTGTCTTTCAAATGCATTTTAAGTTGAAATTTCATCTTTCATATGCTTGTAAATTTAAAATGCAGATATTTATAGAAAGTCACCTGTATTGGACCATTTATCATCTGCAAATGCCAGTAATTACCGACAACTTCCTAGGCTGTAATGTCCAACTATTGGTTCAATAAAACAACAGTGAGGCTATACAGTTTAAACTATAATCACCCCTATTACTTACTACATCTGAGAGACCGATCCAGATCGTATTATCCAGAGTAACTTGATTGACATAATCTTGTACATAATCATTTTCTATGGTTATCAGCTGGGAATCGTAAGCATTTTCACAAAAATCAACAGCTCCCTGCCAAGTTCTGGAATCACTGATAAATTTATAACACTGATCGTTGACAGAAGACCATCCATCACTTTCATCACATCTTATTGGTACATCTGTAAGTGATAATTAGTGCTGAAGTATTTGATGAGTTAATAGAGGAATACAGTGTTTTTCTTTTAAGGTATTTGATTCAGCATTGTGTGATTGTGTGTTATTGCATTGTGAACTGGTGAGGACAACTTGGTGAAAAAATGTGTTCCTATGATTTGTCACCATAGTGTGGGGATTACATTGTAATTATATACTGACATTTTCAATAATATTGTTTTTCATTTTCAATGCATTTTTTTAAATGTTTACATGATCGATTGACAAACATGTAACTTCTTGGCAGCTGAAGACTGAACAGATACAAAAGTGTTGCTACTGCACATACAAAAACATGACACAACTGTTCAAGCACATGTGTAAATACATCATTCATTAAATTTCTGAGTGCAAATATTATATATTTTTTAAATTTAAAGTGTTGCATTTTGATCGTATGCATGACTCCATATTTGAAACTGTTTTCACCCATATACAAGAATTCCATTGTTTTAAATTTTAAATGATATATGGCATTCAAAACAAACCACTTTTGGGTTTTCAATTGTTTGCATTTTCAAGAGTTTTTGTCATGTGTGTAAATAGTAAATGCCAGAGCAACCAAATAGTTGCATTTCAATTAAAAATTGCATCATGTATGTAAACCGGCCATAAATAGTTGTGCAAGCGATGAAAAGACTAGTTGATGGACATTTCTTGAATTCCATGTACACTTGTGAAGTAGAAGAGTCACAGAGTGATGAATATGGATGGTGAGCCGTCAGACTTTCCAATAAATCATGCCCTCTGGAGGTGAAGTACAGAAATATGTGGAAAGATGAGTCAATAGACCTTTCCAAAAAATCATGCCCTCTAGTGATAAAGCACAGAAATTAGGTAAATGATTTGAAAGCGAAGTCATTTAATAGACCTTGCCAATAAGTCATATCCTCTAGTGGTGAAGAAGACGACACTGTGTAATTTTCATTTATGGGCTTGGAGTAAAGTTTACTTCTGTGTTCTGAGTTATGTTTTTGCAGAGGATGTTAATTTCACCTTAAAACAAACATCAGTGTAGGAGAAACAAAATGATTAGATGAATGTTTGTTGGCGAATTTTGGTCATTTTACTTGTTTTACTCATTATGATAGTCAGTGCTAGAATCAATTCATTACCTAAATCTGTCTGACAGACATAGCCAAAAACTTGTCCACTTGAGCAAGGTACATCAGCCCATTGTCCAGACGTAGCAAAGTACACACAATCCTCTCCATTAGTCCCCCAGTTATCTGGTTGCCCTGGGCGCCAGTTGCTATGACAAATAAACAAAAAAAGAGAGTAATTTTGAATGAACCTTGAATAAGGATATTATATATCTCTCTTCAATTTAACATCAAATTTGGGTTTTCCTCCAGGAAACACAACTTCAAATTGAATTGTGTGGATGGCACAGGAGTATTTATTTTGGATTTTTAAGTCATAAAATTTTACCACTTTTTTTTACTTGAACTAAATGTGAAATGACATCAATAAAGTCCATATGTGTAATTCAATAAAAATTGCAAAACATGTGGGAAAATGCTATTATACGTACAATAACAAACATTTTACACACTTTTTAATTTTTTTGCAATTTATTAATTAACAAACAAGAGATTGGTATATGTTGTTTCACATTGATTTTTAAAGCAGAAAAGATTCAACATTAGGTGTGAAAAACAGTTGTCTTGCAGAGTTGAACAAATCATTTTGTGAACTGGTGGTCCCCAGTGCCTTAAAAAATCCTGCTGAAAGAATTAGTGGTCCCAGGTCCCGCTAATGTGAAACATTAAATCTTACCTATGAATCTGTATATTCAGACAACTTTCTAACATAGTTATTAACAGTAATGTACTGGTCAAACGGACCAGACAAGGTAAAATTTGTGTGGTCTGCCCCCCCCAAAATCGCTAGTCTCGGATCCAGGACCAGTGGATTTGTTCACCCCTGTTCTTGACAAACTATACCAAAAAATTGGCCCAGAACAAAGGAATACGTAATCCTCATGGCTCCACTGATAAGATAACACTAATGTGAGAAACTGGGATTAAAACCCTGGCCTTTAAGAGCATCACACTTCTTGAAACAATGTTGGCTATAAACACAACTCTGAGGTCTGCTGAGAGAGCAAAACAGAAGCTCCTATATTGATTTCCCAGCATGCCTCACCCCAATGTACAGAAAGCCTCTGCTCAGCCAAATATGCTAATTTTTTATAACTCTAGTTCAGAGAAATCACTCAATGCAAAATTGCTGAGAATGAATTTTCTGGATTCCCTAGGTGTACAAAGAATTCAGGTAAGATAATTAACATCCAGTGTTACCTTTGTTCCCCTTCAGTGCTGTCTACCACCTTGTTACATACATACTTTCATATGAGAAGATTTAGTTGAAAAAGGCAGACGAGGCACACACACAAATGTAAGTTCTTAGAAAATATGACAACCACTTCTACATACTAGTACATCGCAATTTGGATTTTCTTTTGTTAAAGGAAGGCAATATTTAAACTATGAGAGACTCTGACTTTGGTGAAAAAAATAATAATTGTGTTTTTATGATGACATGGCCGCCGGAAATAGGGTAGGTAGGTCAGGATTTAATTTAATTTAATTTAATTTAATTTAATTTTATCTTTGAAAAATTTTGATTGTTTTTATTTTTTAAAAATATGCTTTTGATCCAAAAACAAACAAAATGTCTGTCAGAATACTCCTGTGATAGTTTGATGAAATATGTACATACATCACTGGGGAAAGAAAACAGATGTGCATGAAGGTCAAGATGTCTAAGAATTTCTTATCTTTTTAAATGTTTAAAAAAATGTTTAGGATCGGAAGCTTAAACTAGAGTCGATCAGGTTTATATCGGAAACACATAATTTTGTTTGGATTTACTCAAAGTTTAAGTTTTAAGTTTAAGGCCCTTTTACTCCTGTTGCCATGTCAATGAATATAAATAACAAGTACCTATATCCATAGTCTTCTAAGGAGATGCCATCAACCCAAATAAAACTGTCTTCATAGATAATGTCATGCAATCCAATCCAATAAAGTATGGAGCTTTGTAATTCTGCTGCCACAAAGTCCTAGAATAACAAAGGATAACACTGATAACAATATTATGAATAATAATATACCTGCTATGATCATAATTTGTTCTAGTTCTCTCTCTCTCTCTCTCTCTCTCTCTCTCTCTCTCTCTCTCTCTCTCTCTCTCTCTCTCTCTCTCTCTCTCTCTCTCTCTCTCTCTCTCTCTCTCTCTCTCTCTCTCTCTCTGTTTAATGTTATCATAAAAAAACGAGCCTACGTCAGTACATGTATAGTTTATATAGCCACAGACAAGTAAGGAAATTACTTCTTAGTAGTCTAGCCCAGCAATCAATGTTAATTTTTTATAACACAATGGTCACCAAACACTAAAATTTGTTTGGTGATCTCAGGCTACAGGTAACACGTTTTAGTCAATTGTAACAGACAGTAGTTGGACATTTTCACACCATGGAGGTAAGAGAATACCCATGTTCATACATACTGGTGAAAGTCGTTACTTTTTGCCACAGATGTATCATTATGAATACATCCAAGACCATAGATGCAGTACTGTAGCAGTTTCGCTCTCGGTCCTAAGCTAGAACCATTGCAAACCCCGCAAAGAAAATACACAGTAAAAGTTAAAATGTTGAGTCACACAAAATAAGATATAAAAAAGAATAAATACAATATTGTAAATATAAACAAAGCTACAATTGTTGCAGCTACCACTGTAGTACCGGGACCATGTACAACAGTGCCTATCAACGCAACGAGATAGACGGACTGTGTTGGCAAAATACTCAATGAGGTTATATTTTTTCATAAATTATTTTTTACTCACAACAAAACTTACAGTTGGACAGCAGCGTATCGTCTATCGACACGTGACTCGCATGTGACGTATCAGAGTGCCTTTTGTTGAAGTTGGGGGGGGGGGGGGTCAAAGGTTTCTGCCGTGAACGTCCCAAGGATCTCGGGCCCAAGATAGACATCACAGATCGGGATAGCAGACTGAAGGTATTACTACTTATTTAGTCTCCGAAACATTACGTCGATATTACATGATTGTTTTTATAGTTATGGCGATAAAACGCGTGAAGTACGTACTTACCATCGTATAGAAATTTTAGCGCGCAAAGTCCATCATCGCATCGCGCGTCTGTGTCTCCCGGGCCCCAAATCCAGTGGTCAATGGTCCCCGCTATGGTCTAACTTCCAGTAAACTATATTCTATTAGAACAAAATCTACTCACATTGACAGACTGCGAGTCGATAACCAGCAAAGTACTGTCGATATCTTCGCAGGCAGCCTTTGCATCATACCAGTTGATTGATGATGTGAATTCTTTCACTAAATAACATCGACTTCCAGAACTGAGGTGCCAACCAACTGGACAACGATATTGACATAAACCTAGGGAGACAAAACAGGTACCTCTAAGTTTCTATGGAATAGCGCGCCACCGAGCCGATCGACGGCCAAAGCAAAGCACAGACTAGGAAAAGAAGGACCAAACCTATATATTTCAACTTAGCCTTTTCAGAATACTTCGCATGCGTTTTTTCTCTTTATACAGTAAGATTAATCAATAATTATCAAACCAATTTCATAATTAATGTTTTACAAAAAGAAAAAGTACTTGGCCAATGCGGTGTCTCCATACCCCGGGCTTCACACAAATTCACTGTGGTAATTATATGGAATCATGGCCAGTGCCTTTAAAATCGTCAATGTCATGGCAGCGATGATATCGTGTCCTGACAATTGATTCCGGGACTAGGGTACCTTTTCACAACTGACATAATTTGAGAAGACGAGGAAATTGAGGAGGGCCACATTTTAACTTAATAAAGCTGAACGGGGGTTGTCACTTTGTACGCTAAAGATCTTCACCTTATCATTAACCGAAAGATCCCAAACGTATAAGAAACCGTCAAGCGAATAAACACGATTTCATCAGTTTTGTAATATCCGGAAGGCGTTGCGGTTTATTCAAATGTTTTATTTCACTATAGACAGACAACTTGCGAAATATACAATTTCATATTGGTTTCTGCGTACGTGGCTTGTATGAAACAGAGCCGGTGAACGGTAACTTGACACGCGCTGTATTTATATTGAAAATAGTCCATGTCAGACGGGAATTATTCCAATTTACAACATACTTATGTACATTTTTCTCAATATGGAAAACTTCGTTTGACCATTGACCGTAAGCTTACGGTTTGACTCAGATTTTCCAACTGCTGGCTGTCTTTTTCAACAAGCAAACTTATCATTGTCCGTACAATTGACGTATTGATCTGTGTTATTGCGACATATCAAATCAAAGCTTGTATTAGATAAATTATGAATGCGTCACGTTCCATTGATATGATTAGTAATATGTCTAATGGTCACAAACCTTTCTTTAAAATGATAAAATGTTGAACGAATTCTATAAATACGTACCTAAAGTGACTAAAGAAAAGACGAACAAACTCTTTGCTATAAAAGTCATCCCGGTAATATATCCCACCATAAACTACACAGCGACGAACTGTTGAGTGTCGCGGTTCAATCTGACGTCAAACTTTGCATGCAGAGACGGCATGCAAATATGTCCGAATACTAGATGGTACTATCTATCTGGTGAATCTACATAAATTGTAATATTTGAACTTTGGGTTTGTAAATATTCGAATGCAATTTGATTTATTCGACGAATACGTATCCATGTGCAGGTTTCTTGGCAAGCCACACATCGTGAAAACTATGGTATACTCGGGGTGTTCTTTTGATTTTGTTGTGACTTACTGACTGAGAGTAGATCTAAAGCGAAGAGTTTGTCGTTCGGTCCTTGTAGGTTTGTATCAGGATCATTTGTTGATCTTTTCATACAGGTGTTACCGATTTATACCGGTATTTCATGTCTTTCAACAATTTGGGTATTTTCCGACGTAAGGGCTTTCAATTCAGTTGTGTCAATGGATATGGATCACTCTGAGCATGTGAAATGCAAATATACATTACTATATGGGAGACTGACATTTCCATGGTTTATACAAACAAAGAACAAAACCTTGACTTTATATAAATTCAACATATGCATTATTATAACGACGAGTCAATATTATATAGCCTCTCATAACTATCATGGCTATATCATTGCAAAATTAGACTGAGGTGAGGTCAAATGCTGCAAGTTGTATGACCATAGAGAGAGAGAGAGAGAGAGAGAGAGAGAGAGAGAGAGAGAGAGAGAGAGAGAGAGAGAGAGAGAGAGAGAGAGAGAGAGAGAGAGAGAGAGAGAGAGAGAGAGAGAGAGAGAGAGAGAGAGAGAGAGAGAGAGAGAGAGAGAGAGAGAGAGAGAGAGAGACAGACGGCGACGGGATGGGACGGACTAGGCGTGGATGATTTTAATGTATCACGCCCCCATGCGGTCAGACGTATCATTCATTAGGTACTGGTATATCCGTGCAGGTATCCCTACGTTTATCTACGTTTAGTCCCTACTAAATGCCTACGTACCAACTCCATGATAGGGTCTGTTTTCGCTCTAAAATGAATTACTTCACTTCACTGAGCCTTATTAAATAATTTTACCTTTGCAATCAGTACTGCACTGCGCGCATTGCAGCCTGGGTTAAAAGTGTATCAGGCCGCTGATAAGCTTGAGAAATGTGTAAATATTATTAGTCTTCGGGAACTAGTTGGAGACTGCAAAATCGCTCAATTTTCTAGTAGCGAAAATATATCTTGTTTTAAATACAGTTATTTGTTTACACACATGCGTAAAACATTACCATATATCAACTTTTTATGTGTTGTAAATGTACAAGCTTTATCTCCAGCCAGTCAGAGGAATCGGCAATCTGTCCATTTCTAAAAAGTCTGGGTTTCATCATAGACCCTCTGCTGCTCCGCCCCCTCGAGGCCGGGTCTATGGCGGTTTCACCAATTGGCAAATTAAACTCATCAAATGGCTATGATGGAGGACAAAAGAAAATGCAAATCAGAAGAAAAAGACAAACAAAATGCGACACAGCAAACTGTACAATTGTCTAGCGATGAATAGACTAGATCTGTGTTAATTACCAACCTCACCTTTTACTTGTTCATGTCATGTTTTGTTTTAATACAGATGTAATTGTCTATACAATACAATGGTATCACTTGGTTACTTACTTGGTAGTTTAGCTCCTATTTCCTTTGGGAAGAGCCCTCAACTTTTCTTTAAAACTGGTTTTACTTGGTGCAGAAATAACTTCTTCGGGAAGAGAATTCCAGCTGTCCACAACTCTATTTCCAAAAAAATGTTTTCCGATTTCTGATCTGCTATTTTGCTTGAAGATTTTTAATGAGTGACCTCTCAATCCATGACGATGGGGAGATACGAAAAATGTCTCCGGTGGGGTTTTATATCTATAAGTCATGTACTTATAAGTTTCCACCATGTCAGTTTGATGTCTTCTCTCCTCCAAGGGGGGCAAAATAATATCACTTGGACAGAGTCTAAGGCATCTCTTCTGCACCTTCTCAAGTAAATAAATATCTTGTTTCAATCTCGGATTCCATACGACCGAGGCATATTCTAGAATTGGCCTGATAATAGAGCAATATAATGTCAAAGTTTTTTCTCTAGTAAATTCACTGAAACATCTCTTAATCATGTGCTTTTGTTTGATAGCCACATGTGTACAGTGGCGTTATAACTGCGAACCGTCACACAGTGGAAAGAGAGACAGAAAAAAAATAATGAATCAATGTAAAAGTTGAGAATACCCATTGGCAACTTATGTTCAAAAGAATATATCTAAAGACCCCAGCCCCGGAGACTACTGCTAGCCTATACCCAGTGTGTTTGATGATATAATTGAAACTAATAAACCTGAAAAAGAACAACAGAATGATATTGTTAGATCTAGACGGTCTGGCTTGACAAGTAATCTTTGTAACGTTGATCGATACTGTAACTTTTCTTTTATTATGCTACGACGTATTATCTTAGCAGATTGCTACATTGTAGGTCTAAGTGACTTGATCTAACTTAGAGTACTATAGTTGGCAATGTCTGATATTTAGTATAGATTGTTACACTGTAACTGGCCTAGCCACGATCTACTGATATAAGAAAACCAAAGTGAAGACATTGTAGCAAAGTTGTAAGATATATATTGAGACAGGCGATAAAATGTGTAAGTATTAGAAAGGATTTTGATGAACCAGACGACGCCCGGTTTCAGGTTTACTGGCTTTCATTGTACATGTATTACAATTTACACACGTCACGAGTACAATTGTCTCTGAAGACGGCATCTACGGAAGAAAAGGGGATGCAACATTGTAACAAATGAGATTATCGTATTGAGATTAGATTCCTGTGGCAATTTATGAAGTACTTGTTAAATCGATTTTAATAGGGTCATTACAGGCGTTTAACATTGTTTAAACGTTCATTTACATTTAATGTTATGCCAGTAACCATGACTCCCTCTGGGAAAATTAAAAAAATACAATGTGGAGTTATAGGTATATTGCCCCTAAGCCAGTACTAATAAACCAATTAGCATTGATGGTCAAAGAGGCTACTTTACACAAATGTACATACATCCATGGTACATGTATGTCTACTGCAATAACGGTCGCTTTGTTGCTTCTCAATAAAAAGACAAAAGGTAAACAATACTGCCAACTACAGTATTCAGCGTGGGGTAGACTCTAATGTTAAACACAGACAAGTCTGTGGGTTAAAGTATGCGAACTGGTAAGTTTGAAATAAGGCGACCGTATTCGGTAATGTCAAATGCATGCCACTGGATAAAACCCACGCTTGAAAATCTATTTTTTTCAGTTTTTTTCTTTGGCCTAACCTGGTTAATTTGTGTACCGTGGTCTAATATAGTTATAATACCAGCAGTATCTTCTCTCCGTGTGCATGTTATACAATGTGTGTGTGTGTGTGTGTGTGTGGGGGGGGGGGGTTAGGTACGAATCGATCGTCGACCGTAAAACTCGCCTTCCCGAATGCTCCAAACATTGCCTATATCGGTTTTCACAAGTACACTAAGAACTAGCGTATCGTCTTCGGCTATTAGTAGTGAATACAAATGCACACATTTTAATTTCAAAAATAGAAGCTATCGTTAAAGACAGTTCTATTCAACTGTGCAAATGGGGACCTGATAGGGTAGTTGCTGCATGTGAAGGGTTTAATTCTGTATACTTACAGTGCTTGCGCGCAATACCGGGTTGTGTGCTACCTAAAGTTGTACCAGGTTCAACTAGAACGTTTTGTTTTACATACAAACACGATAAAACCAAATCAAATATATTCTTTGGTCTGCACCCCAAAAATTAACATCCTAAACTTCGCTCACGATTTCCACCTGTTTCTGTACTGCTTATGGATAAGATCGACCACTGTTTAACATATACAACGTCTATTATTTATTGGTATTAACGACTTTTTGTGAATATATTGTGGCTGTCTGACCCAAAAATGATACTCCGCCAGTCACAACTAGTAAAGGTTTAACATGGTGACAGATTCCGAAAAGCAAGTTTTCGCTCAAGATTAATTAAACTTGCCACTACACCACCTCAGGATTATATTGACCACCAATTATTACTAAATGATTGAAATGTAAGAGGTACAATGTCCTTTCTATAAATGGATATACATGTATCTTTGGTTATTTGATGAAAAAAAGTGTCCCAGTTGCAGGTTTCAGGAGTTCAAGAATAGGTGTTTGTCACATTATAGGTACGTGCCAGGGGTTTAATTGTGAGGCGTTTTGGGCACAGAACCCAAAAGCGCATTATGAAATAAATTGATTTACTATTTTTACACTATGTGGTTCTATATAATTATTCAAATCTTGTTTAATAACAGTCTCAAGGAAAAATGGGGTTCTCAATTTTTTGTACAGATTGATTCGCGATTGGGGAGGTTCACCGCGCGGGAACGAGGCGAGTTGAAACATGGCCTTATTAGGTATTTCAGACGGCGAAGATTGAAACAAACAAAATAGCTTTTTAGCTTTCATCAAAGTGTTTGTTCAGCAAAGACGAGGTACGCTTGACAAACACTTTCAATCTTTGAGACGTATAATGAACTAATGTGACATGTCTTTGAATTTGCTTATTAAACAAACGCATGTTTGAAAAAAAAAGTGTTTAAGTAATAGAACCCACAAAGATATGACATAGCAGCAGAGACGCGATTACTCCCATGTTTCGTATCATGAATAGTTTGGGGACGTCACCGTGTACCTATTACGTAACCCCACACGATGGGTGCATGTACCTGGGAGAGAATGCTTGGGTATCACTGTCACTTTCGGGTTGCGAAAGAGACTAGACGGTGCCTCGCCTTCTTAGGACATTAATTTCCTACCTCCTCCTTCGTCGCCATGATAGGCATTATGGAATTGAATCCAAACAAAAAGAAACCCATTTGACGCCTCGTGGACCACGAATTTGTTACTGTGGGATCCTGATATCTAGCGTGTAAATATGGGAAAAGTAATTCATTCCACAGTCTTGACAGCGGTGCCATTCATTCCCGTCGTGACTATGGTTTTATTATGGATGATTCCCCAGGTTAATCCCGTGAATCATTTGATTGAAGACAGCAGCCGACATCTTGAGAATTCAACACGATTACAATTTCTACATAACTGTAAAGGAAATATGTACCAGTCGAAGAAGTTTGAAATTATGATGACCACACCCAAGTCGATCGGTTCATTGTCAACAGGTATGGCCTTAACTTACATGCATTGAAGATGTGGCACACGTTAATGTAACTAAATGATTTGGCAAACCGCGTTTTTGTTCCAAGGGATGAGATGAGATGTGTGGTTTGGGGAGGGCATGGTGTGGACTTGCTAAGTAGAGAAATATTGGAGAACCGATATAATTATATATGGCAGAGAGGGGCGGTGTGAGTAGTCAGATAAAAGTGAATTCCTGTTACGTTATTTCAGTGTAAATGCTTTAATATTTACACATTTACACCGTAAATCACATACCCATTATCAGTAAATATAATATGTCCGTCCGTCCGTCCGCGCGCACGTGTGTACATCTATGAATATTTGTTGGCATGTTAACATTTATGCAAATGAGCTTATGTATCTGAACAATCATATAATTGATATTGTTAATTTCACACTTTTTTGTTTGTCAAATCAAACGAATTTTGAACTTGGCCTTCCGGTGCTAGGATTTATGTTGGCTTGGAGAACTCTATTCCATAATTTAATTAACACTAAATGTCACGGAGTCATACGTCGATGATACGATATTTAATAATCATATCATTAAAAGTTACTTGGCACTCGTCAACAATTGCAGAAAATACCAGATCACATTAAAACCCTCTCTACTCGCGATCATGTTATTCAGGCAACCACCAGTGCGACTTGTTTGGGTCTTAGACTTGACCCTGAACTCAAATGGTCAAACCATATAGCCTACCTCCGTCGAGCTTGTGGTTATCGACTTATTACCCTGGCTAGAGCAAGACGTTGTATTCCTGAAAAAATTCGCAAGAATATCATCACAGCTACAGTTTTCTCACTCCTGGACTACTGTGACACTGTTTATTCAAACTGTAGTATCACATTAAAATGCAGCTTGCAACGTATAATCAATTTCGCTGTCCGCATCCAATGTGGGCTAAAGAAGTCTGAACATGTCACTACCGCCAGACTTAGACTTGATTGGCCAACCATTCAAGAGCGACATAACCACAACTTCAATAAACTTGTCAAAAAATGTATTATTAACAAAGTACCATCGTACCTTTCTGAACTTATTTCAACCAATGATACGTTTCATCAATACAATACAAGGACCAAATTCCACATTCCGAAAGCCCACTCTCGTTCCTTCAGATACAGGGCATCCATCGCTGCAAATAGTTCATAAATGTAATGCCCTTTGTACTCTTTCCTCAAGATGGTCATTATTGTACAGTGCTTAAATTTGTGTCTGTTATGTATATTTGTATTTTAAATCTGTATTGTATTTGTTTATCTTGCATTTGCATGAAAAGCCATTTAATGGATGCATTGCCGTTTATAAATAAATAATAATAATAATAATAATAAAATCAAATGCTGCTATTTTGGACACCATTTCACTTCTTCTTTTTTTTAAGAAAAAGGCGGAAAGCACACTTTGGCACTTGGCGTTTAAGCTTATGAGAGTAAGCCAATTCACTGCGTTAGTAACATTGTAAATACAAGTCTCATTTTTTAGTAAAATATCATTGGGGATTTTTCGAGAAAATTACCAAATTGAAATGATAATCTTTTTTTTTCTCACTAGACCCATTTGACTAACTTTAATTCAAGTGTTTGCCTAGTTAGGCAGAACAAAGGTCGGTCTTTTATGCGATGATATCAGAGGAAACACAAAATCTACATAAAAATTGTCAATCGGGAAAAATCACAAGAAATGGCGTTACACAGCCCTTCTGGTACTTTACTGTTCACCACCAGGGGAATACCTGTTCATGCAATTTCCCTCCAAACACATGCATACAATAAAGTGGCCTCAAACGATCTATTGACTGAAAACAATCGATATATGGCCGTGCTGTGAATCACCCTATTGGCTTTATCCGGAGATTCGCATCTTTGTATACATGGAATTTAGTCGCGCCCTTGTTTAATTAGACAGCGTGCTGACACATTTTTTTTTTTACACATTCTGAGTAAAATAGGTCTGTACAACAGGTAGTCGCTGCCCAAATTTACATGTTAATATACTATTATATACTTGCACAGTGGTTAATAAAGGGTGGCGAATGTCATCAGTCAGCATAGTAACTTGTCTGCCCGCTGGATCATAGACAGTTCTCCACTGTCTATGGATCTATGACTGTACTATACTTGGTTCACAATCCCAAAAGAATTTAGCCGAGTGACAGGCGCTAGACTAAGACCACAGTCGCTCAGAACTCAAACTCATACGTAATAATGTTCTTGAATGTGTATTGACTAATGAATATTCATATATATTGCTAATTGATTGTTCATTTATCATACTCCTGGAAACAACACGTTTATTTAATGTTAATTGGTACCCATGGTAATTACCATTTTCAACATGCTGGTGTTATATATATGGAGAAGTAATATGGTCTGTTGATGTTAGATGGGTCGTGGGAGTATAGGTTGGGATAGCGAGAAATCGTAATATGAGAGGCCTGGCCGAGACAACCATACACAGTGGCGAGAAACAAACCAACACAGTTAATATTGCAGTATAGATCGGTCAATATTAAAAATAATACCAGTGATGTCAATTAGTAAAACAGAAATCACGTTTGACGGTTAAATTATTAGAATTTTTAAAATATATAACTTTTAACCATTCTTGTGACCAGGGGTGTGTTGTGTTTTGTCAATGCATGTGAAATGTCAGCTGTTAATAAAATAGGTCTTTAACATTTTTACTACACACCACACCCGTCTTTAGTTCATTGATTCTTGAAGTAAACAACTCTCGTAGTAAACAACTTTAATTAACCTAGCTTTGTGTCCAACAAAAACAAGTGCCAATCAATTCACATTCCTCTCCCATCTTCAGAGAATAGATACACCATTAATGAGTTCACTGTGGATAAGCAATGCTGTCGATGAGTTCAAGTTTATACGGTTTTTCTATGTTACAGTATCGGTTCCATATCAATAGAAGTAGCACCTTGTAAAATAGATACTTCATCTGTAAGACATTTGTTATTTGCATATAACTTCAATGTTTAAGTCCCCGCAACAATTATTCGGGTAACTACGCCCGTCATTTTCGCAAGATTACTGAATAAAGTTTTAGGGTGAACTAGTCTAGATTGCAATCAAGCTACCTATCTCACTAGGCCAAATAAAAAAAAAAGTTGCTTGGTTCCGGTTATCCGACCCCCACCTATTTTTTCGCGCCGATTCTAAACTTTTTTTACGTATTCGAGAAAAATAATAAAAAATCTACCTATCCCACCTATTTTAAAATTGAATGTAATCGGAACCACACAATTTATTTTTTTACGCCTTATTGTGTAAAGAGGGACCTTGAGATTCGATCCCACGGATTAGATAGCTCAAGATTAGGGGTGAACCCCGGGGATGAACCGATTTCTTTATTCGTGTAAAGAGAGTAAAATGGTGTGGAGGTGGAATTTTACATTATGGTAGAAAACGTTTACTTTGAGGGAAAGTGCGGTAATACTACATCGTAAGAAATCGAAGACCGTTACTAGGCGTGCCCACACCCGTTCAATACCCGTTGAATAAATCTCGTGTTTTACATACCTCACGATGGAAGTATGTACGATGTAAGTCCCTCAATAATATCAACTTGTGAAGAGAAGAGAAAAAATCAAACTTGTCTTTGTGTTTAGTAAGAGAACGGACTTGTTACGTTATGTAAGATACTTCCTGAATATTGATCGTTTTAGTACACTGTCCGTTGTGTAAAGCAGTCGCTTAGTTGATTCCAATTAGAGGCATTCATTGTGTTTTCCTATTCCATGTTGAGGTGTCAGTCCTTAGTTTTTGTATTTTCTCTTTTTCTCCATCGGCGGAGAAAATAGCACACACTTTGTTCGTGGGTACCTCTTGCATAACACAGAATATCGTGAGAAGTAACCAATATTTCATTGAGATATTTGTTTCCTTCTCGACCTACAAGTTACGTGATCTTGCACGGATTTAATCTTTACTCAGGGCTGCGTCGTACATTAACTGCTTTGTATACCTCTTAGAAGTACCTATCGTGTGTCTGCACTTTTATATAGGAAATCCTACATTAAGGGTTGTTGTATATATTTGAATGCACTTGAAAACACTAGATATTTAGAACCAACAGTTGGTTTTGTCTCCACTGATCAATTTCTGTAGTCTTAATATGGGTGCGTCCATAGCCCTAAGAAAGGTGTCCATTTGATCTGCTGCGTTCTCAATATTCCCTTCAGTGGCGACCTACTCACGTCATGGACAACAACCAATAAAAAGGCGTCGAACCCTTTGCAACTAAGCAAGACGGAAGATTAACCCCCGGGCCTTGGAGTTGGAACTTTTAACTTGCTTAAATCCTTCTTTTGTGGAAACTTGTCTTCTTCGGGGATCTTTGTACTTAAACAAAACTGCCTTCGGCATTACTCGCACTTAAGTTGCGAAACCCCACAGACACAGTGACGTGAAAAGGTTATATGTAAAATAAAATCGTTGAATATGGAATTACAAGTACTCAGTTCCGATTTATCACTCGTCTCCGCTTTTGTTGACCTTTCATCAACCCCTCCATTGTTTTTTCTCACTGTTGTGCTTAACTTCTAAGACGTTTTAAATGAGATACCTTCTTCAAGTTACTGTTTGCATTACATTACTGTTATTTTTAAAACTTGCATACACGCCCTATGAAATAGCACAGATTGCCAACGAAACGCCTTAAAAATATTTTGATAACAAAACGATATTCCCAATGTGCTCTGCAAATGCAGACGCCTTCCGTACATAAAGTTGCGCAATTCTCTGGTACACATCTGTAGGCCTTTGATTCGTGCATGTTACATGAACATGTCCCAACCTCGAAACCCCAATATACGTTCATTATAATGTGAGCGAGCACAATGAGAGTAGTTGAGTAATAATCTGCCTGTTCAGGTTACATGTTTCATTATACACCACACCGTTAACTTTACTTGTTATTGTTTTGATGGAAGTCGCTATAGAAAAATAAAGTCTTAACTTGGTAACGCTAGAACCAACCACAGACAAGTTGTTAGTTGTCTGTGAAGCAACACAAATTGCATTCCGACACTTTGAAGTGGAACTTTTGTGAATTGTTAGCTTTAGGACACGAGATAATATTACAGGAAAGGAACCAGGTGATGCGGTTGGATGAACAAGTATCATATCTCTTAAGGTTATAGACCACGATAAAGCTAGAAAAAATTACAAAATTAACTTTTTGGGGGGAAATGACTACCAACCATTTGAGCTATCATTGTATGCAACCCAAATAAATGTAGCACTTCTCAATCTTGAGATATGGGAAGGAATAAAAAACCAAAACAAATGCACATGGCTTTACAACCATTTGCACACTTTATTATAATATAACGGAAAGTGTCAAGTACTAAGCAGCTCATTAGCATACATTTGACGAAATGTGTCAAGTACTTGGCTACTCATTTACATAAACTTGCTGATACAGTACGGTCTCAGACCAGTAAACATGGTAAAAGAATTGCTATGGTCATGGGGTCTGGGGTACAGTGTACCACAAGTATGAATAACAAGAGGACGTCCTTCCAGTGTCAAAAAAGAGTTGCCCAATAAGAGAGGCTGGTTTATTGACTGGAACATCGCTATTGAATCAAATAGAGATACTATGTGTAACAGTAGCACGTATTACATAGTTTATTCTGTAACGTGTTACGACAGTGCTAACAATACCAGAGGGCAAACAGAAGTAAACAATCTTCTGTAGTTTCGAATTGGTCAATTGGAATTTCACATAGCTATAACTATAAAAACTAACAACTTTACATGCTGTAAAGAATAAAAACAGAACTACTCTCACGGGCTACTATTTCTATATTTATCATTTTTTGCCGACAATATTTCATCCCCTTGTCTAAAATATATTAAAATCACTTCTAAAATCACAACTTCACATGGGTCAAGATATAACAGGGAACAATGTCATATAGATATAGTTATGCGTGAACAATTTCACTTAAACATAGGTATGAAAATGAACAGCTTCATGTGAATGTAGTTATGCAAATGATCGACTTCATATGGCTATAGCTATGAAAATGAACGACTTCACATAAGTTATGAAATAAACAACTTTATATGGCTATAGGTGTGGAAATGAACAACTTCGTAAGGCTATAGTTATGTAAATGAACAACTTCGTATGTCTATTGTTATGTAAATGAACAACTTCACATAACTATAGTTATGTAAATTATCAACTTCATATGGCTATATGTATGGGAATGAACAACGTCATATGGCTATGGCTATGAAAATGGACGACTTCACGTTACAAAAAAAAACGAACAACTTCACAGTCATGTACTTTTACATACTTTTACGCATCAGAAGCTTTGTTAAGTAGCTTTTCATTTCAGAGGGGATAATTTCTAAGGTGTACAATTTATGGTATTGTGACATTCGCACAATCACTTCAGATCTTCAAAATCTGTATGTCATTGACCCACCGTGACTTTCTCCTCCTAATGCTAAATTACATAACTGGGTGTGCAAAAAAGAGATCGCATTAGTGCAAAAAAAAGAGAGATCGCATTAGTGCAAAATGGTCGTCTGTTGTTTTAATGTATCCTTGAAACGTTCGGCAAACCAACTTTAACAAAGAATACGCTGCCTTTGCAATATATAATAAATGTACTAGTTCGTTGCACTACTGTAGAACTTGTTTGAGATACGAAGGTGTCGTACACCTGCGTCAACCGATTGGTTTCGTTATTCTAATCATAGACCCTCCACGTGGGTGGAGGGTCTATGTTCTAATGAAGGGGTTGGAATGTTCACCCCCCCCCCCCCCACTTTCGGATTCAAGTCACTGAGTGGTTTGTTTTACCATCTCCTTAATACATCCATGGGTTTTACGAATGTTTATCACTAGTATATATTGCGAAGAAAAAAACGCATAACCTAGCCTTTGTAGTCTAAACCCACACGGAGTAAGACACAAACTGTAAAATGCTATGAACGAGGCACTGATACATTCAGTAACATGTAGAAAGTCGGTCTGAAAATTAAAGGAAAACATGAGTTTGTTTTCATTGAAGTCATATTAAACTTTCTGATATCAAACTCAATCATTTGAGACAGGTTTTCGGTTAATTTCGGGATTATTTACGATTGACTTACGGTTCTAATTTCTTCAAATTACTTGAACAATTTAAATTGTTGAGTTTATTTGTCAGACAATCAGGTGATTTGTGTATCAGGCCGGACTCAAACAAAACAATTCAAGAGTGTTCCCATTACACAAGAGAGCACTGTGATTTTGGGCAACCTGTTAATACTCGTACACATGCATGTCGTTCTCAAACGATCGAAAGTGTTGACAGTGTGAGTCACCGCCCCTGCAATTTTCCTCGCCCTTCGAATTCGGGCATACTCATTGAAAGGGGATATCTATGGAACGAAAAGTTCTATCTTGTCGAGTAACTACAAATGGAACCCGAACAAATACAAAGGGGAATTGGGTATTTTCGCTTCACGCCTTCCTGCACCTGAATCGCCTTATCATTTGTAATCCCGTTGGTATCCCCTTATATAGCTTGTCCTGTCTTTGTCTGTGCCCTTGTTTATTACGCACAGGTATAGTACTCGGCTTAACATTCTAAAGACGTTGGGGTCCATTACGGCGAACTGTACAGTGGCATTCGATGCTGTTTGAGAACACACCCATGGATTAATTAACGCAAAGAATATGCTTTCACATCACCGTTTTAATAAATGACGACATTGCGTAAGACGTGACAAGAATGTACAGTTTAAACGAAACTTTTCAAAACGTAACCAACTTCCCTTCGTCTTTCTCACATGTTATTTGTACTTACCTGATGGATTTCTTGGCCAAACACCGAAACCGTAAAGGGTGGAACAAAACCAAACTACGTCGGATATTTCACACGTCGCAAGTGTGAATGATTCCATTTTGCTGTCATGGCAACCCTGATAACATGCGATAATCCCCAGGATGTATAAAAAAAACTTCATGTCTTATCCAGGGCCAAAAACAACAAAACAAGAGAAAAAAGTAATAGAAAGTTAAACGACCACGCCTGGTCTTTTCATAGAATAGCGTAATAATTTCACGGCAATCTTTTTGTATCGGCTGGTTCGCTATACCAGAAGTTAATTGATAGCTTTGAACTGAGTATGGAGAGCATTGCCCCCCCCCCCCCCGCAATAAAGTACAAAACGAAAATACAGACTTTTAAGATATATCTACCGAACCGAACAGAGCTATTAGGCCTAATAAAAAAATCGTGTGGTTCCGATTACATTCAATTTTAGAATAGGTGGGGTAGGTAGATTTCCTATTTTATTTTATTGTGTTTTTTTTCCGGTGTGTGTGTCTAGGTCAGGTAGTTACATATTTTCCTTATGTTCTCTGTGTTATTGGTTTCTTCCCATCAGATGTACAGCCATTACAGATATGAAGAACATTTTTTTTTAATTGTCTTTTTAAGTTGATGTCAGTTTCTGTATCCACTAGTTCTGGCGAGACTTCACAATACTCACGATTTTATTATTTGTTTCTCGAACATGTAAAAAAAAAAGGTTTAGGATTGGCAGTGTAAAACTAGGTGGGGTCGGGTAACCGGAACCCAAACAACTTTTTTTCTGAATATTTCCGCTCAAACTTCAACATCTAAATGTCAAATCGTTACCCTATACGGATACACACTAAGGCAATTTCTCGAAGTCTCGAATGGGAATTCGAAATCAAAATAACTTAGGAGTAAAAAATTCACCGTATTTATAATAATCATATAATAAGGACGTGGTATCATTTTTGCGCTCCTACTTGTTTGTTTGTTTGTTTGTTTGTTTGTTTGTTTGTTTGTTTGTTTGTTTGTTTGTTTGTTGGTTGGTTGGTTGGTTGGTTGGTTGGTTGGCTTGTTAGCAAGATATTTAAAAAAAAGATATATGCATTTAAACTTAATATTGTGAAAAGACTACCTATGACGTGACATGTAGTTACCATGACAGCCCAAATAAGTGAAATTGATAAATTAGACATTTTTGTCATGTGTCAAAGAGCGTATAGATTGCCTTTATCTAATGAATCTCTGTGAGTGATGCATTCAGTGATCATGACATCCCCAGAAAAGGCTTGCATGGTTACAATGACAATCAAAATATCACTTCTGCCAGAGGTTATGCTTTCACAGAACCCAACGGTGAACTGTGTAAATGTTACTGATGTGTATGGCTATTTTATTTGAAGTTATGAACTGCTAACCCTTAGTGGGAGTCCTCTGTTGCCAAGACAAAGTGACATTACATGTACAAGGAATATTGTTTAAACGTTCATGCGTTCTTTGAATACTTTCAGGTAGCCAAGTTTCAATAAACGTTATGGTACGAATCTGACACGGTATGCATTTGCTGAAGAGTTGCACGTGTACATGGCATACTTTTAAAAACTTTTGTGAGGGCAATTTGTAATTGTTTGATCATCCCAAATGTACAACTACGCACCCTGTCCTGTGATTCGATGACGCAATATTATATCTCAAGGCAATTGTACATTGTACTTGACAGTCTTGGAAGTGGTGGACACTCACTCTGTTCACTGATCACGCCTTTGTTGACCCATTCCTCTCTATGTAAATCATGACACCATTCACCACTTGAGAAAATGTTTATTTTGTTCAAGTGATCCGATGAATTGCACAAAAACTTGTAATTCCGATGTGAACAAACGAGAGCAGCTTTAAAACCTACTAACAGATTCAGGAATACAGATATCGGTGAAAGTTGAATGACCGCTTGTTGAATTAACCTAATAAAAAGGATATTAGTGAAATAATATGTGGAATACATTGTTCATTTTGACTGATATGATTTGATTTGAAGAAAAAAAACCCCGCCACTATTTAACACTGCCGCGACACCACCACCACCACCACTACCACCACCACAATCAACACCACCACCACCAACAACAACAACAACAACGACGACGACGACGACGACGACAACAACAACAACGACAGCAACAACAAACACAGAATAACAACAACAAAAACAACAACAAATTACAATTTACTATAATTTATGCTAAGTGAGCAACTATCAGTAAAATGGTTTTAAGTATAAACTGTTCAGGGCTATCATTCATTAGAGTGACATACCAATACACAATGATTTGATTTCAAACAATTTTTCTAGGAAGTCATTGTATTGAAATCCTTGATTCTAACGTCAAATTTAAGTATCGTAATAAAATGATTACGTCATGAACAAGCAGGGCTGATTTGACTTTTCCCATTATAGCTATTTCACACAATTTTGAATCTTACAGCCGTCATCGATATCCAAATAACATTAAACGTACCATATGAAATATTACTGAAAATTTATATATATATATCTGACCACTGGTACATCTCTCCTAATGCTAACTATTTAATGTAGCTTCTGACATTTTTGATATCCAGTTCCTACTTTTGGGATTGACATTTTCTTTGCATACTTTCTTTTCTCTCCTATCCTATCCACTGACTACTTCGGTTTTTAATAGTCATTTTCACCCCATTACATCTGTATTTTTTCATCACTATAAGAATGATTCCTCTCACAGTATCACCTGTATATCTTGAACAATAAAATGTTGTGCCATCAGTCACATTTAGCCATGGTAATGATTTTCTAATAATAGACTTGCGATGTATGATTTTAATCAGGCGACAATTCCAATGTCAAGTAAACACATAGTGCAGATAGAGGGCAACTTAAGCATGATAGACTGGTACCCCTCTCATTTAGTAGCGAGAATCATTCAAACAGACAGCCTTTGTAATGTATCCAATTGACGATATTTTAGTAAGATAACTTGATTTATTAGGCCTAAAAATTTATTGATTTCAAGTGCTTTAAAAACTTAGAGTTGACACCAGAAACTACAGATGGTGTTTAAATAGACTTAGGACCTTCGCTGTACCCAATTTCACTATGCGTGTTGAAATGACAGGGGTAAGTTCAACACAGCGAAGGTTGCAAACTATAATGAAACAGCCCCACTCAGTTTATGTTGTATTGTGTGAAAGAATAAATCCGAGATTAAACGAGATCAGATTTGTATCCTGAAAGTTTGCTCACTGCCTCAATACATAATGGCACTGTCAGGCAAAATATACACAACAGAGATAATAATGTCGTCGTCGATAATCCGACTGTTGGACCACAAGCAGTAAGGTCAAGTTTTGAACATTTTCCCAAAATGCTGTATGTCCTATTGAAAAAAAAAGATTAGCTGTCTATCTCATAGGTGAAACGAAAAGGTGACACAAAGAACATTTTAAGCCAGAGAGGAATTTTACATGATATGTTTATAAATGAAACTCTTACTGCTTTGTCCAGAGGGGTCTTAAGCTTAGTTAATTTTGTTCACGACAACACACAAAATAAACCAATAATAATAATAATAACAGCAGCATCATCAACAACATATACAAACCTGACAAATATGAACGACAGAGTAAATACATATAAATACCAATATTTCTCTATGCAAGAATTACAATATGTTGGGAAATCGTTACTATTGAGATACCCCTATGTATGTGCATATCATGCATCGTTCATGTTTGTCAGTAGATATGTGTTGTTGTTGTTGTTGTTGTTGTTGTTGTTGTTGTTATTGTTGTTGTTTTCTGTTGTTGTTGTTGTTGTTGTTGTTAATTTGTTTGTTTGTTTACTTGTTTAGTTTCGTAAGCATAACCAACAAAGCCCGCGCCCCTTTTCGTATCAGCAATCCCAAATACTAGGCCACATTTAAGCGTCATGTCCAAATCACGCGAGTGAGTCAAGTGTATGCTCTGTGTGTTCCAATTACTGTCTGCACACACACCTATATTGACTCAACTGATCACTTTCACATTCTATAACGTCCTACACTAATCTAATGGTATGCCAACTTTTTGTTCTAGTGGTAATACACTCATCAATGATGAATAGAGAACTGGTTCCACCCATGTATAAGTTTGGGATAAGATTACACTAAATTCTTTGCAGTCCATTTACAGTTGACATAATAACATTGCGGCATGACGAGACCTCTTTTCGCACTTAGTACTGGTATTCCTCAAAATTGTGTCAATATACATATAACGGTCAGCCTTATGAAAGATCCACTCGACTAAAACGGTTTATGTGCCGTGTTGTACTGTGTCAATAATTGATTGAATAGGATTCAAATGTTGAACTTCACTTTACAAATGGCTTAGCGCAGCCATGCTGCGAGCTAGCGGACATGTGACTTGGGGCGTTTGCATATTACTATATTTCCCACTTTATCAAGAACACATGTAGGCTTACTTTGACGAAACGTGTAGCAAATAGATGAACATCGACTCGCACTTGAAAAAGGAATACGTTCTCAATCTACCTAGCAGACTTAAAACTTAGCGATGTCATCTACTAAATCGGAAGTTAGATACCTAACCAGTAAAAAGCATATTCATATGAAACTGACTCAAAAATAGGTTGACGGAAGGAGTAATAAAAATGTGTGAGAATATTGAAATGGCATACGAGAGAGAGAGAGAGAGAGAGAGAGAGAGAGAGAGAGAGAGAGAGAGAGAGAGAGAGAGAGGGGGGGGAGGGAGAGGGAGAGAGAGAGAGAGGGGGGGCATTGGAACAAAATATGAAAGAGTGACAGAGTATGTTAGATGTAAGGGTTATACCAATCACTTTATCGTTGCTAGCCATTGTAATGTTTTACCTCGTGATGTACAAACGATTTCTTACTGCTATCGCCTAATAGACACGGTCCAGTTGTAATAGTTAAAGTGGCCATATGGATAAGAATTAGGTATTTATTTTGGATTTTTATTTGATAAAAGAGCTTCACTATGTTTTTCTACTTGAAAAAATAATGTGAAATAACATATACCAAGTCCATGTTCACATCTCAATAAACAGCAAAACACTAAACAATGTGTAAAATGTTTGTTATTGTACGTACAATGTATTGAGTTATGAACATGGACTTGGTATATGTTCTTTCGCTTTATTTTTTCAAATAGAAAAACACAGTGAAGCTGTTTTATCAAATAAAAATCCAAAATAAATACCAAATTCTCATCCATATGGCCACTTTAATAAGTAGAAATAATAGTAAACTCCAAAAGAAACACTTTATAATTTTCAAATGATAATCATATTTATATAGTACTTTGAAACTAAATAATATCAAATGTGTTTCTTTTTCAGCCGACAAATGTGTCAGACTGGATTCATCAATGTGCGATTATAACCCAGGAGTAAATTTTTTGACTGAACTCAAGCCATCAAAAATATCATTTACAAAATACAAGGATAGTGCCAAATATAGGACGTTAATTACAAGAGGGGACTCATCAAAGCAAGCCACTTCTGATATATATGACATTTTAAATATTAGATACCTGTCCATAGTGTCTGTGTTCTTGGGAAGAAGTGATCATTGGAGGTGGAATTCTATAAGCAAGATAATGTACATATTTTATGGATGTTTAATGTCCAATCCAAACGTCCACGTAACAGCCGTATTACCACCGAGTGAGGAATTCGATACAGCGACAGAAGAAATGCTTGATGAGGATCCAGAAGATACAACTGACGAAATTGTATATACGACAACACAGTACACAACAACAGCTGATATCGAAACCACAACAGATTTTACAGACAACTTTACCACAGAACAAACTTCATCTGAGGAAGTGACTTCAAAACAAACTACAATAAATTACGATAATTATTCATCTACTTTGCAAACGACAGAAAAGGAGGATGGCAGTGTATCAACTATATCACAGGATATTACTACGCGCGAAAGAAGCACAACGGGTAACATAACTATACAGTCTACTACGGATATGATAACACGTGTAATTGAAACACAGACAATGAAACAAACAACTTCTCAAGAGCTTTACAAGACAGCTTCAAGTACTATTTTTCCGACTACAGACCTTAATACATATAATACAAAAACTACCACAGACATGACAACTCCAGTGACCAAAATAGAAACCATTGAAACTACAAAAAGCTTAAGCACAAACACTGATGAAATTATCAGTACGTTAGCAACTACAGAGAGAGTGACAGCAACAGATATATCTACAAGTCAAACAAGTGCCAGAGTAACCACGGAAAAATCCTTGAATACAACACTTGGTACAGTAACTCAGACTGATGCAGTAAGAACAACATCGTCAACTGATACTGTCACACCTACTGACTTTACCTCAAGTGAGATAACAACTCGTGTCACAACAGAAGATCAAGATGATACCACAATTGGCACTGGCAAACAGACCGATGCAGTTGTAACAACATCAGCGACAAATACCCTTACAGCTACATATCCATCTACACTTGATGTCACAAGCACAGACCAAGTCACAACAGTGGAATCAATCCAAACTACAGCTGGCACAACCATTCAAACCGATGAAAAGGTCACCACATCAGTTACAAATACAGTAACACCTACAGAGTTATCTACAAGTGATATCACAACCAAAGTAACGACAGAGGAACCTTTCAAAAGTACAATTGGTACAGTCACACAAACTGACGAAATATTCACTACATCAGCAACAACTGAGAGAGTGACAGCAACAGATATATCTACAAGTCAAACAAGTGCCAGAGTAACCACGGAAAAATCCTTGGATACAACACTTGGTACAGTAACTCAGACTGATGCAGTAAGAACAACATCGTCAACTGATACTGTCACACCTACTGACTTTACCTCAAATGAGATAACAACTCGTGTCACAACAGAAGAACAGGTTGATACCACACTTGGCACCGGCACACAGACTGATGCAGTTGTAACAACATCAACGACAAATACCCTTACAGCTACATATCCATCTACACTTGATGTCACAAGCACAGACCAAGTCACAACAGTGGAATCAATCCAAACTACAGCTGGCACAACCATTCAAACCGATGAAAAGGTCACCACATCAGTTACAAATACAGTAACACCTACAGAGTTATCTACAAGTGATATCACAACCAAAGTAACGACAGCGGAACCTTTGAAAAGTACAATTGGTACAGTCACACAAACTGACGAAATAATCACTACATCAGCAACAACTGAGAGAGTGACAGCAACAGATATATCTACAAGTCAAACAAGTGCCAGAGTAACCACGGAAAAATCCTTGGATACAACACTTGGTACAGTAACTCAGACTGATGCAGTAAGAACAACATCGTCAACTGATACTGTCACACCTACTGACCTTACCTCAAGTGAGATAACAACTCGTGTCACAACAGAAGAACAAGTTGATACCACACTTGGCACCGGCACACAGACTGATGCAGTTGTAACAACATCAGCGACAAATACCCTTACAGCTACATATCCATCTACACTTGATGTCACAAGCACAGACCAAGTCACAACAGTGGAATCAATCCAAACTACAGCTGGCACAACCATTCAAACCGATGAAAAGGTCACCACATCAGTTACAAATACAGTAACACCTACAGAGTTATCTACAAGTGATATCACAACCAAAGTAACGACAGAGGAACCTTTCAAAAGTACAATTGGTACAGTCACACAAACTGACGAAATATTCACTACATCAGCAACAACTGAGAGAGTGACAGCAACAGATATATCTACAAGTCAAACAAGTGCCAGAGTAACCACGGAAAAATCCTTGGATACAACACTTGGTACAGTAACACAGACTGATGCAGTAAGAACAACATCGTCAACTGATACTGTCACACCTACTGACTTTACCTCAAGTGAGATAACAACTCGTGTCACAACAGAAGAACAAGTTGATACCACACTTGGCACTGGCACACAGACTGATGCAGTTGTAACAACATCAGCGACAAATACCCTTACAGCTACATATCCATCTACACTTGATGTCACAAGCACAGACCAAGTCACAACAGTGGAATCAATCCAAACTACAGCTGGCACAACCATTCAAACCGATGAAAAGGTCACCACATCAGTTACAAATACAGTAACACCTACAGAGTTATCTACAAGTGATATCACAACCAAAGTAACGACAGAGGAACCTTTGAAAAGTACAATTGGTACAGTCACACAAACTGACGAAATAATCACTACATCAGCAACAACTGAGAGAGTGACAGCAACAGATATATCTACAAGTCAAACAAGTGCCAGAGTAACCACGGAAAAATCCTTGGATACAACACTTGGTACAGTAACTCAGACTGATGCAGTAAGAACAACATCGTCAACTGATACTGTCACACCTACTGACTTTACCTCAAGTGAGATAACAACTCGTGTCACAACAGAAGAACAAGTTGATACCACACTTGACACTGGCACACAGACTGATGCAGTTGTAACAACATCAGCGACAAATACCCTTACAGCTACATATCCATCTACACTTGATGTCACAAGCACAGACCAAGTCACAACAGTGGAATCAATCCAAACTACAGCTGGCACATCAATTCAAACCGATGAAAAGGTCACCACATCAGTTACAAATACAGTAACACCTACAGAGTTATCTACAAGTGATATCACAACTAAAGTAACGACAGAGGAACCTTTTAAAAGTACAGTTGGTACAGTCACACAAACTGACGAAATAATCACTACATCAGCAACAACTGAGAGAGTGACAGCAACAGATATATCTACAAGTCAAACAAGTGCCAGAGTAACCACGGAAAAATCCTTGGATACAACACTTGGTACAGTAACACAGACTGATGCAGTAAGAACAACATCGTCAACTGATACTGTCACACCTACTGACTTTACCTCAAGTGAGATAACAACTCGTGTCACAACAGAAGAACAAGTTGATACCACACTTGACACTGGCACACAGACTGATGCAGTTGTAACAACATCAGCGACAAATACCCTTACAGCTACATATCCATCTACACTTGATGTCACAAGCACAGACCAAGTCACAACAGTGGAATCAATCCAAACTACAGCTGGCACAACCATTCAAACCGATGAAAAGGTCACCACATCAGTTACAAATACAGTAACACCTACAGAGTTATCTACAAGTGATATCACAACCAAAGTAACGACAGAGGAACCTTTCAAAAGTACAATTGGTACAGTCACACAAACTGACGAAATAATCACTACATCAGCAACAACTGAGAGAGTGACAGCAACAGATATATCTACAAGTCAAACAAGTGCCAGAGAAACCACGGAAAAATCCTTGGATACAACACTTGGTACAGTAACTCAGACTGATGCAGTAAGAACAACATCGTCAACTGATACTGTCACACCTACTGACTTTACCTCAAGTGAGATAACAACTCGTGTCACAACAGAAGAACAAGTTGATACCACACTTGGCACTGGCACACAGACTGATGCAGTTGTAACAACATCAGCGACAAATACCCTTACAGCTACATATCCATCTACACTTGATGTCACAAGCACAGACCAAGTCACAACAGTGGAATCAATCCAAACTACAGCTGGCACAACCATTCAAACCGATGAAAAGGTCACCACATCAGTTACAAATACAGTAACACCTACAGAGTTATCTACAAGTGATATCACAACCAAAGTAACGACAGAGGAACCTTTCAAAAGTACAATTGGTACAGTCACACAAACTGACGAAATAATCACTACATCAGCAACAACTGAGAGAGTGACAGCAACAGATATATCTACAAGTCAAACAAGTGCCAGAGTAACCACGGAAAAATCCTTGGATACAACACTTGGTACAGTAACACAGACTGATGCAGTAAGAACAACATCGTCAACTGATACTGTCACACCTACTGACTTTACATCAAGTGAGATAACAACTCGTGTCACAACAGAAGAACAAGTTGATACCACACTTGGCACTGGCACACAGACTGATGCAGTTGTAACAACATCAGCGACAAATACCCTTACAGCTACATATCCATCTACACTTGATGTCACAAGCACAGACCAAGTCACAACAGTGGAATCAATCCAAACTACAGCTGGCACAACCATTCAAACCTATGAAATGGTCACCACATCAGTTACAAATACAGTAACACCTACAGAGTTATCTACAAGTGATATCACAACCAAAGTAACGACAGAGGAACCTTTGAAAAGTACAATTGGTACAGTCACACAAACTGACGAAATAATCACTACATCAGCAACAACTGAGAGAGTGACAGCAACAGATATATCTACAAGTCAAACAAGTGCCAGAGTAACCACGGAAAAATCCTTGGATACAACACTTGGTACAGTAACACAGACTGATGCAGTAAGAACAACATCGTCAACTGATACTGTCACACCTACTGACTTTACCTCAGGTGAGATAACAACTCGTGTCACAACAGAAGAACAAGTTGATACCACACTTGGCACTGGCACACAGACTGATGCAGTTGTAACAACATCAGCAACAAATACCCTTACAGCTACATATCCATCTACACTTGATGTCACAAGCACAGACCAAGTCACAACAGTGGAATCAATCCAAACTACAGCTGGCACAACCATTCAAACCGATGAAAAGGTCACCACATCAGTTACAAATACATTAACACCTACAGAGTTATCTACAAGTGATATCACAACCAAAGTAACGACAGAGGAACCTTTCAAAAGTACAATTGGTACAGTCACACAAACTGACGAAATAATCACTACATCAGCAACAACTGAGAGAGTGACAGCAACAGATATATCTACAAGTCAAACAAGTGCCAGAGTAACCACGGAAAAATCCTTGGATACAACACTTGGAACAGTAACACAGACTGATGCAGTAAGAACAACATCGTCAACTGATACTGTCACACCTACTGACTTTACCTCAGGTGAGATAACAACTCGTGTCACAACAGAAGAACAAGTTGATACCACACTTGGCACTGGCACACAGACTGGTGCAGTTGTAACAACATCAGCGACAAATACCCTTACAGCTACATATCCATCTACACTTGATGTCACAAGCACAGACCAAGTCACAGCAGTGGAATCAATCCAAACTACAGCTGGCACAACCATTCAAACCGATGAAAAGGTCACCACATCAGTTACAAATACAGTAACACCTACAGAGTTATCTACAAGTGATATCACAACCAAAGTAACGACAGAGGAACCTTTGAAAAGTACAATTGGTACAGTCACACAAACTGACGAAATAATCACTACATCAGCAACAACTGAGAGAGTGACAGCAACAGATATATCTACAAGTCAAACAAGTGCCAGAGTAACCACGGAAAAATCCTTGGATACAACACTTGGTACAGTAACACAGACTGATGCAGTAAGAACAACATCGTCAACTGACACTGTCACACCTACTGACTTTACCTCAGGTGAGATAACAACTCGTGTCACAACAGAAGAACAAGTTGATACCACACTTGGCACTGGCACACAGACTGGTGCAGTTGTAACAACATCAGCGACAAATACCCTTACAGCTACATATCCATCTACACTTGATGTCACAAGCACAGACCAAGTCACAACAGTGGAATCAATCCAAACTACAGCTGGCACAACCATTCAAACCGATGAAAAGTTCACCACATCAGTTACAAATACAGTAACACCTACAGAGTTATCTACAAGTGATATCACAACCAAAGTAACGACAGAGGAACCTTTCAAAAGTACAATTGGTACAGTCACACAAACTGACGAAATAATCACTACATCAGCAACAACTGAGAGAGTGACAGCAACAGATATATCTACAAGTCAAACAAGTGCCAGAGTAACCACGGAAAAATCCTTGGATACAACACTTGGTACAGTAACTCAGACTGATGCAGTAAGAACAACATCGTCAACTGATACTGTCACACCTACTGACTTTACCTCAAGTGAGATAACAACTCGTGTCACAACAGAAGAACAAGTTGATACCACACTTGACACTGGCACACAGACTGATGCAGTTGTAACAACATCAGCGACAAATACCCTTACAGCTACATATCCATCTACACTTGATGTCACAAGCACAGACCAAGTCACAACAGTGGAATCAATCCAAACTACAGCTGGCACATCAATTCAAACCGATGAAAAGGTCACCACATCAGTTACAAATACAGTAACACCTACAGAGTTATCTACAAGTGATATCACAACTAAAGTAACGACAGAGGAACCTTTTAAAAGTACAGTTGGTACAGTCACACAAACTGACGAAATAATCACTACATCAGCAACAACTGAGAGAGTGACAGCAACAGATATATCTACAAGTCAAACAAGTGCCAGAGTAACCACGGAAAAATCCTTGGATACAACACTTGGTACAGTAACACAGACTGATGCAGTAAGAACAACATCGTCAACTGATACTGTCACACCTACTGACTTTACCTCAAGTGAGATAACAACTCGTGTCACAACAGAAGAACAAGTTGATACCACACTTGACACTGGCACACAGACTGATGCAGTTGTAACAACATCAGCGACAAATACCCTTACAGCTACATATCCATCTACACTTGATGTCACAAGCACAGACCAAGTCACAACAGTGGAATCAATCCAAACTACAGCTGGCACAACCATTCAAACCGATGAAAAGGTCACCACATCAGTTACAAATACAGTAACACCTACAGAGTTATCTACAAGTGATATCACAACCAAAGTAACGACAGAGGAACCTTTCAAAAGTACAATTGGTACAGTCACACAAACTGACGAAATAATCACTACATCAGCAACAACTGAGAGAGTGACAGCAACAGATATATCTACAAGTCAAACAAGTGCCAGAGAAACCACGGAAAAATCCTTGGATACAACACTTGGTACAGTAACTCAGACTGATGCAGTAAGAACAACATCGTCAACTGATACTGTCACACCTACTGACTTTACCTCAAGTGAGATAACAACTCGTGTCACAACAGAAGAACAAGTTGATACCACACTTGGCACTGGCACACAGACTGATGCAGTTGTAACAACATCAGCGACAAATACCCTTACAGCTACATATCCATCTACACTTGATGTCACAAGCACAGACCAAGTCACAACAGTGGAATCAATCCAAACTACAGCTGGCACAACCATTCAAACCGATGAAAAGGTCACCACATCAGTTACAAATACAGTAACACCTACAGAGTTATCTACAAGTGATATCACAACCAAAGTAACGACAGAGGAACCTTTCAAAAGTACAATTGGTACAGTCACACAAACTGACGAAATAATCACTACATCAGCAACAACTGAGAGAGTGACAGCAACAGATATATCTACAAGTCAAACAAGTGCCAGAGTAACCACGGAAAAATCCTTGGATACAACACTTGGTACAGTAACACAGACTGATGCAGTAAGAACAACATCGTCAACTGATACTGTCACACCTACTGACTTTACATCAAGTGAGATAACAACTCGTGTCACAACAGAAGAACAAGTTGATACCACACTTGGCACTGGCACACAGACTGATGCAGTTGTAACAACATCAGCGACAAATACCCTTACAGCTACATATCCATCTACACTTGATGTCACAAGCACAGACCAAGTCACAACAGTGGAATCAATCCAAACTACAGCTGGCACAACCATTCAAACCTATGAAATGGTCACCACATCAGTTACAAATACAGTAACACCTACAGAGTTATCTACAAGTGATATCACAACCAAAGTAACGACAGAGGAACCTTTGAAAAGTACAATTGGTACAGTCACACAAACTGACGAAATAATCACTACATCAGCAACAACTGAGAGAGTGACAGCAACAGATATATCTACAAGTCAAACAAGTGCCAGAGTAACCACGGAAAAATCCTTGGATACAACACTTGGTACAGTAACACAGACTGATGCAGTAAGAACAACATCGTCAACTGATACTGTCACACCTACTGACTTTACCTCAGGTGAGATAACAACTCGTGTCACAACAGAAGAACAAGTTGATACCACACTTGGCACTGGCACACAGACTGATGCAGTTGTAACAACATCAGCAACAAATACCCTTACAGCTACATATCCATCTACACTTGATGTCACAAGCACAGACCAAGTCACAACAGTGGAATCAATCCAAACTACAGCTGGCACAACCATTCAAACCGATGAAAAGGTCACCACATCAGTTACAAATACATTAACACCTACAGAGTTATCTACAAGTGATATCACAACCAAAGTAACGACAGAGGAACCTTTCAAAAGTACAATTGGTACAGTCACACAAACTGACGAAATAATCACTACATCAGCAACAACTGAGAGAGTGACAGCAACAGATATATCTACAAGTCAAACAAGTGCCAGAGTAACCACGGAAAAATCCTTGGATACAACACTTGGAACAGTAACACAGACTGATGCAGTAAGAACAACATCGTCAACTGATACTGTCACACCTACTGACTTTACCTCAGGTGAGATAACAACTCGTGTCACAACAGAAGAACAAGTTGATACCACACTTGGCACTGGCACACAGACTGGTGCAGTTGTAACAACATCAGCGACAAATACCCTTACAGCTACATATCCATCTACACTTGATGTCACAAGCACAGACCAAGTCACAGCAGTGGAATCAATCCAAACTACAGCTGGCACAACCATTCAAACCGATGAAAAGGTCACCACATCAGTTACAAATACAGTAACACCTACAGAGTTATCTACAAGTGATATCACAACCAAAGTAACGACAGAGGAACCTTTGAAAAGTACAATTGGTACAGTCACACAAACTGACGAAATAATCACTACATCAGCAACAACTGAGAGAGTGACAGCAACAGATATATCTACAAGTCAAACAAGTGCCAGAGTAACCACGGAAAAATCCTTGGATACAACACTTGGTACAGTAACACAGACTGATGCAGTAAGAACAACATCGTCAACTGACACTGTCACACCTACTGACTTTACCTCAGGTGAGATAACAACTCGTGTCACAACAGAAGAACAAGTTGATACCACACTTGGCACTGGCACACAGACTGGTGCAGTTGTAACAACATCAGCGACAAATACCCTTACAGCTACATATCCATCTACACTTGATGTCACAAGCACAGACCAAGTCACAACAGTGGAATCAATCCAAACTACAGCTGGCACAACCATTCAAACCGATGAAAAGTTCACCACATCAGTTACAAATACAGTAACACCTACAGAGTTATCTACAAGTGATATCACAACCAAAGTAACGACAGAGGAACCTTTCAAAAGTACAATTGGTACAGTCACACAAACTGACGAAATAATCACTACATCAGCAACAACTGAGAGAGTGACAGCAACAGATATATCTACAAGTCAAACAAGTGCCAGAGTAACCACGGAAAAATCCTTGGATACAACACTTGGAACAGTAACACAGACTGATGCAGTAAGAACAACATCGTCAACTGATACTGTCACACCTACTGACTTTACCTCAGGTGAGATAACAACTCGTGTCACAACAGAAGAACAAGTTGATACCACACTTGGCACTGGCACACAGACTGGTGCAGTTGTAACAACATCAGCGACAAATACCCTTACAGCTACATATCCATCTACACTTGATGTCACAAGCACAGACCAAGTCACAACAGTGGAATCAATCCAAACTACAGCTGGCACAACCATTCAAACCGATGAAAAGGTCACCACATCAGTTACAAATACAGTAACACCTACAGAGTTATCTACAAGTGATATCACAACCAAAGTAACGACAGAGGAACCTTTCAAAAGTACAATTGGTACAGTCACACAAACCGACGAAATAATCACTACATCAGCAACAACTGAGAGAGTGACAGCAACAGATATATCTACAAGTCAAACAAGTGCCAGAGTAACCACGGAAAAATCCTTGGATACAACACTTGGTACAGTAACACAGACTGATGCAGTAAGAACAACATCGTCAACTGATACTGTCACACCTACTGACTTTACCTCAGGTGAGATAACAACTCGTGTCACAACAGAAGAAAAAGTTGATAGCACACTTGGCACTGGCACACAGACTGATGCAGTTGTAACAACATCAGCAACAAATACCCTTACAGCTACATATCCATCTACACTTGATGTCACAAGCACAGACCAAGTCACAACAGTGGAATCAATCCAAACTACAGCTGGCACAACCATTCAAACCGATGAAAAGGTCACCACATCAGTTACAAATACAGTAACACCTACAGAGTTATCTACAAGTGATATCACAACCAAAGTAACGACAGAGGAACCTTTCAAAAGTACAATTGGTACAGTCACAGAAACCGACGAAATAATCACTACATCAGCAACAACTGAGAGAGTGACAGCAACAGATATATCTACAAGTCAAACAAGTGCCAGAGTAACCACGGAAAAATCCTTGGATACAACACTTGGTACAGTAACACAGACTGATGCAGTAAGAACAACATCGTCAACTGATACTGTCACACCTACTGACTTTACCTCAGGTGAGATAACAACTCGTGTCACAACAGAAGAAAAAGTTGATAGCACACTTGGCACTGGCACACAGACTGATGCAGTTGTAACAACATCAGCAACAAATACCCTTACAGCTACATATCCATCTACACTTGATGTCACAAGCACAGACCAAGTCACAACAGTGGAATCAATCCAAACTACAGCTGGCACAACCATTCAAACCGATGAAAAGTTCACCACATCAGTTACCAATACAGTAACACCTACAGAGTTATCTACAAGTGATATCACAACCAAAGTAACGACAGAGGAACCTTTCAAAAGTACAATTGGTACAGTCACACAAACTGACGAAATAATCACTACATCAGCAACAACTGAGAGAGTGACAGCAACAGATATATCTACAAGTCAAACAAGTGCCAGAGTAACCACGGAAAAATCCTTGGATACAACACTTGGTACAGTAACACAGACTGATGCAGTAAGAACAACATCGTCAACTGACACTGTCACACCTACTGACTTTACCTCAGGTGAGATAACAACTCGTGTCACAACAGAAGAACAAGTTGATACCACACTTGGCACTGGCACACAGACTGGTGCAGTTGTAACAACATCAGCGACAAATACCCTTACAGCTACATATCCATCTACACTTGATGTCACAAGCACAGACCAAGTCACAACAGTGGAATCAATCCAAACTACAGCTGGCACAACCATTCAAACCGATGAAAAGTTCACCACATCAGTTACAAATACAGTAACACCTACAGAGTTATCTACAAGTGATATCACAACCAAAGTAACGACAGAGGAACCTTTCAAAAGTACAATTGGTACAGTCACACAAACTGACGAAATAATCACTACATCAGCAACAACTGAGAGAGTGACAGCAACAGATATATCTACAAGTCAAACAAGTGCCAGAGTAACCACGGAAAAATCCTTGGATACAACACTTGGAACAGTAACACAGACTGATGCAGTAAGAACAACATCGTCAACTGATACTGTCACACCTACTGACTTTACCTCAGGTGAGATAACAACTCGTGTCACAACAGAAGAACAAGTTGATACCACACTTGGCACTGGCACACAGACTGGTGCAGTTGTAACAACATCAGCGACAAATACCCTTACAGCTACATATCCATCTACACTTGATGTCACAAGCACAGACCAAGTCACAACAGTGGAATCAATCCAAACTACAGCTGGCACAACCATTCAAACCGATGAAAAGGTCACCACATCAGTTACAAATACAGTAACACCTACAGAGTTATCTACAAGTGATATCACAACCAAAGTAACGACAGAGGAACCTTTCAAAAGTACAATTGGTACAGTCACACAAACCGACGAAATAATCACTACATCAGCAACAACTGAGAGAGTGACAGCAACAGATATATCTACAAGTCAAACAAGTGCCAGAGTAACCACGGAAAAATCCTTGGATACAACACTTGGTACAGTAACACAGACTGATGCAGTAAGAACAACATCGTCAACTGATACTGTCACACCTACTGACTTTACCTCAGGTGAGATAACAACTCGTGTCACAACAGAAGAAAAAGTTGATAGCACACTTGGCACTGGCACACAGACTGATGCAGTTGTAACAACATCAGCAACAAATACCCTTACAGCTACATATCCATCTACACTTGATGTCACAAGCACAGACCAAGTCACAACAGTGGAATCAATCCAAACTACAGCTGGCACAACCATTCAAACCGATGAAAAGGTCACCACATCAGTTACAAATACAGTAACACCTACAGAGTTATCTACAAGTGATATCACAACCAAAGTAACGACAGAGGAACCTTTCAAAAGTACAATTGGTACAGTCACACAAACCGACGAAATAATCACTACATCAGCAACAACTGAGAGAGTGACAGCAACAGATATATCTACAAGTCAAACAAGTGCCAGAGTAACCACGGAAAAATCCTTGGATACAACACTTGGTACAGTAACACAGACTGATGCAGTAAGAACAACATCGTCAACTGATACTGTCACACCTACTGACTTTACCTCAGGTGAGATAACAACTCGTGTCACAACAGAAGAAAAAGTTGATAGCACACTTGGCACTGGCACACAGACTGATGCAGTTGTAACAACATCAGCAACAAATACCCTTACAGCTACATATCCATCTACACTTCATGTCACAAGCACAGACCAAGTCACAACAGTGGAATCAATCCAAACTACAGCTGGCACAACCATTCAAACCGATGAAAAGTTCACCACATCAGTTACCAATACAGTAACACCTACAGAGTTATCTACAAGTGATATCACAACCAAAATAACGACAGAGGAACCTTTCAAAAGTACAATTGGTACAGTCACACAAACTGACGAAATAATCACTACATCAGCAACAACTGAGAGAGTGACAGCAACAGATATATCTACAAGTCAAACAAGTGCCAGAGTAACCACGGAAAAATCCTTGGATACAACACTTGGTACAGTAACACAGACTGATGCAGTAAGAACAACATCGTCAACTGATACTGTCACACCTACTGACTTTACCTCAAAAGAGATAACAACTCGTGTCACAACAGAAGAACAAGTTGATACCACACTTGGCACTGGCACACAGACTGATGCAGTTGTAACAACATCAGCGACAAATACCCTTACAGCTACATATCCATCTACACTTGATGTCACAAGTACAGACCAAGTCACAACAGTGGAATCAATCCAAACTACAGCTGGCACAACCATTCAAACCGATGAAAAGGTCACCACATCAGTTACAAATACATTAACACCTACAGAGTTATCTACAAGTGATATCACAACCAAAGTAACGACAGAGGAACCTTTGAAAAGTACAATTGGTACAGTCACACAAACTGACGAAATAATCACTACATCAGCAACAACTGAGAGAGTGACAGCAACAGATATATCTACAAGTCAAACAAGTGCCAGAGTAACCACGGAAAAATCCTTGGATACAACACTTGGAACAGTAACACAGACTGATGCAGTAAGAACAACATCGTCAACTGATACTGTCACACCTACTGACTTTACCTCAGGTGAGATAACAACTCGTGTCACAACAGAAGAACAAGTTGATACCACACTTGGCACTGGCACACAGACTGGTGCAGTTGTAACAACATCAGCGACAAATACCCTTACAGCTACATATCCATCTACACTTGATGTCACAAGCACAGACCAAGTCACAACAGTGGAATCAATCCAAACTACAGCTGGCACAACCATTCAAACCGATGAAAAGTTCACCACATCAGTTACAAATACAGTAACACCTACAGAGTTATCTACAAGTGATATCACAACCAAAGTAACGACAGAGGAACCTTTGAAAAGTACAATTGGTACAGTCACACAAACTGACGAAATAATCACTACATCAGCAACAACTGAGAGAGTGACAGCAACAGATATATCTACAAGTCAAACAAGTGCCAGAGTAACCACGGAAAAATCCTTGGATACAACACTTGGTACAGTAACACAGACTGATGCAGTAAGAACAACATCGTCAACTGATACTGTCACACCTACTGACTTTACCTCAGGTGAGATAACAACTCGTGTCACAACAGAAGAACAAGTTGATACCACACTTGGCACTGGCACACAGACTGGTGCAGTTGTAACAACATCAGCGACAAATACCCTTACAGCTACATATCCATCTACACTTCATGTCACAAGCACAGACCAAGTCACAACAGTGGAATCAATCCAAACTACAGCTGGCACAACCATTCAAACCGATGAAAAGTTCACCACATCAGTTACAAATACAGTAACACCTACAGAGTTATCTACAAGTGATATCACAACCAAAGTAACGACAGAGGAACCTTTCAAAAGTACAATTGGTACAGTCACACAAACTGACGAAATAATCACTACATCAGCAACAACTGAGAGAGTGACAGCAACAGATATATCTACAAGTCAAACAAGTGCCAGAGTAACCACGGAAAAATCCTTGGATACAACACTTGGTACAGTAACACAGACTGATGCAGTAAGAACAACATCGTCAACTGATACTGTCACACCTACTGACTTTACCTCAAAAGAGATAACAACTCGTGTCACAACAGAAGAACAAGTTGATACCACACTTGGCACTGGCACACAGACTGATGCAGTTGTAACAACATCAGCGACAAATACCCTTACAGCTACATATCCATCTACACTTGATGTCACAAGTACAGACCAAGTCACAACAGTGGAATCAATCCAAACTACAGCTGGCACAACCATTCAAACCGATGAAAAGGTCACCACATCAGTTACAAATACATTAACACCTACAGAGTTATCTACAAGTGATATCACAACCAAAGTAACGACAGAGGAACCTTTGAAAAGTACAATTGGTACAGTCACACAAACTGACGAAATAATCACTACATCAGCAACAACTGAGAGAGTGACAGCAACAGATATATCTACAAGTCAAACAAGTGCCAGAGTAACCACGGAAAAATCCTTGGATACAACACTTGGTACAGTAACACAGACTGATGCAGTAAGAACAACATCGTCAACTGATACTGTCACACCTACTGACTTTACCTCAAAAGAGATAACAACTCGTGTCACAACAGAAGAACAAGTTGATACCACACTTGGCACTGGCACACAGACTGATGCAGTTGTAACAACATCAGCGACAAATACCCTTACAGCTACATATCCATCTACACTTGATGTCACAAGTACAGACCAAGTCACAACAGTGGAATCAATCCAAACTACAGCTGGCACAACCATTCAAACCGATGAAAAGGTCACCACATCAGTTACAAATACATTAACACCTACAGAGTTATCTACAAGTGATATCACAACCAAAGTAACGACAGAGGAACCTTTGAAAAGTACAATTGGTACAGTCACACAAACTGACGAAATAATCACTACATCAGCAACAACTGAGAGAGTGACAGCAACAGATATATCTACAAGTCAAACAAGTGCCAGAGTAACCACGGAAAAATCCTTGGATACAACACTTGGAACAGTAACACAGACTGATGCAGTAAGAACAACATCGTCAACTGATACTGTCACACCTACTGACTTTACCTCAGGTGAGATAACAACTCGTGTCACAACAGAAGAACAAGTTGATACCACACTTGGCACTGGCACACAGACTGGTGCAGTTGTAACAACATCAGCGACAAATACCCTTACAGCTACATATCCATCTACACTTGATGTCACAAGCACAGACCAAGTCACAACAGTGGAATCAATCCAAACTACAGCTGGCACAACCATTCAAACCGATGAAAAGTTCACCACATCAGTTACAAATACAGTAACACCTACAGAGTTATCTACAAGTGATATCACAACCAAAGTAACGACAGAGGAACCTTTGAAAAGTACAATTGGTACAGTCACACAAACTGACGAAATAATCACTACATCAGCAACAACTGAGAGAGTGACAGCAACAGATATATCTACAAGTCAAACAAGTGCCAGAGTAACCACGGAAAAATCCTTGGATACAACACTTGGTACAGTAACACAGACTGATGCAGTAAGAACAACATCGTCAACTGATACTGTCACACCTACTGACTTTACCTCAGGTGAGATAACAACTCGTGTCACAACAGAAGAACAAGTTGATACCACACTTGGCACTGGCACACAGACTGGTGCAGTTGTAACAACATCAGCGACAAATACCCTTACAGCTACATATCCATCTACACTTCATGTCACAAGCACAGACCAAGTCACAACAGTGGAATCAATCCAAACTACAGCTGGCACAACCATTCAAACCGATGAAAAGTTCACCACATCAGTTACAAATACAGTAACACCTACAGAGTTATCTACAAGTGATATCACAACCAAAGTAACGACAGAGGAACCTTTGAAAAGTACAATTGGTACAGTCACACAAACTGACGAAATAATCACTACATCAGCAACAACTGAGAGAGTGACAGCAACAGATATATCTACAAGTCAAACAAGTGCCAGAGTAACCACGGAAAAATCCTTGGATACAACACTTGGTACAGTAACACAGACTGATGCAGTAAGAACAACATCGTCAACTGATACTGTCACACCTACTGACTTTACCTCAAAAGAGATAACAACTCGTGTCACAACAGAAGAACAAGTTGATACCACACTTGGCACTGGCACACAGACTGATGCAGTTGTAACAACATCAGCGACAAATACCCTTACAGCTACATATCCATCTACACTTGATGTCACAAGTACAGACCAAGTCACAACAGTGGAATCAATCCAAACTACAGCTGGCACAACCATTCAAACCGATGAAAAGGTCACCACATCAGTTACAAATACATTAACACCTACAGAGTTATCTACAAGTGATATCACAACCAAAGTAACGACAGAGGAACCTTTGAAAAGTACAATTGGTACAGTCACACAAACTGACGAAATAATCACTACATCAGCAACAACTGAGAGAGTGACAGCAACAGATATATCTACAAGTCAAACAAGTGCCAGAGTAACCACGGAAAAATCCTTGGATACAACACTTGGAACAGTAACACAGACTGATGCAGTAAGAACAACATCGTCAACTGATACTGTCACACCTACTGACTTTACCTCAGGTGAGATAACAACTCGTGTCACAACAGAAGAACAAGTTGATACCACACTTGGCACTGGCACACAGACTGGTGCAGTTGTAACAACATCAGCGACAAATACCCTTACAGCTACATATCCATCTACACTTGATGTCACAAGCACAGACCAAGTCACAACAGTGGAATCAATCCAAACTACAGCTGGCACAACCATTCAAACCGATGAAAAGTTCACCACATCAGTTACAAATACAGTAACACCTACAGAGTTATCTACAAGTGATATCACAACCAAAGTAACGACAGAGGAACCTTTGAAAAGTACAATTGGTACAGTCACACAAACTGACGAAATAATCACTACATCAGCAACAACTGAGAGAGTGACAGCAACAGATATATCTACAAGTCAAACAAGTGCCAGAGTAACCACGGAAAAATCCTTGGATACAACACTTGGTACAGTAACACAGACTGATGCAGTAAGAACAACATCGTCAACTGATACTGTCACACCTACTGACTTTACCTCAGGTGAGATAACAACTCGTGTCACAACAGAAGAACAAGTTGATACCACACTTGGCACTGGCACACAGACTGGTGCAGTTGTAACAACATCAGCGACAAATACCCTTACAGCTACATATCCATCTACACTTGATGTCACAAGCACAGACCAAGTCACAACAGTGGAATCAATCCAAACTACAGCTGGCACAACCATTCAAACCGATGAAAAGTTCACATCAGTTACAAATACAGTAACACCTACAGAGTTATCTACAAGTGATATCACAACCAAAGTAACGACAGAGGAACCTTTCAAAAGTACAATTGGTACAGTCACACAAACTGACGAAATAATCACTACATCAGCAACAACTGAGAGAGTGACAGCAACAGATATATCTACAAGTCAAACAAGTGCCAGAGTAACCACGGAAAAATCCTTGGATACAACACTTGGTACAGTAACACAGACTGATGCAGTAAGAACAATATCGTCAACTGATACTGTCACACCTACTGACTTTACCTCAAGTGAGATAACAACTCGTGTCACAACAGAAGAACAAGTTGATACCACACTTGACACTGGCACACAGACTGATGCAGTTGTAACAACATCAGCGACAAATACCCTTACAGCTACATATCCATCTACACTTGATGTCACAAGCACAGACCAAGTCACAACAGTGGAATCAATCCAAACTACAGCTGGCACAACCATTCAAACCGATGAAAAGTTCACCACATCAGTTACAAATACAGTAACACCTACAGAGTTATCTACAAGTGATATCACAACCAAAGTAACGACAGAGGAACCTTTCAAAAGTACAATTGGTACAGTCACACAAACTGACGAAATAATCACTACATCAGCAACAACTGAGAGAGTGACAGCAACAGATATATCTACAAGTCAAACAAGTGCCAGAGTAACCACGGAAAAATCCTTGGATACAACACTTGGTACAGTAACACAGACTGATGCAGTAAGAACAACATCGTCAACTGATACTGTCACACCTACTGACTTTACCTCAAGTGAGATAACAACTCGTGTCACAACAGAAGAACAAGTTGATACCACACTTGGCACTGGCACACAGACTGATGCAGTTGTAACAACATCAGCGACAAATACCCTTACAGCTACATATCCATCTACACTTGATGTCACAAGCACAGACCAAGTCACAACAGTGGAATCAATCCAAACTACAGCTGGCACAACCATTCAAACCGATGAAAAGTTCACCACATCAGTTACAAATACAGTAACACCTACAGAGTTATCTACAAGTGATATCACAACCAAAGTAACGACAGAGGAACCTTTCAAAAGTACAATTGGTACAGTCACACAAACTGACGAAATAATCACTACATCAGCAACAACTGAGAGAGTGACAGCAACAGATATATCTACAAGTCAAACAAGTGCCAGAGTAACCACGGAAAAATCCTTGGATACAACACTTGGTACAGTAACACAGACTGATGCAGTAAGAACAACATCGTCAACTGATACTGTCACACCTACTGACTTTACCTCAGGTGAGATAACAACTCGTGTCACAACAGAAGAACAAGTTGATACCACACTTGGCACTGGCACACAGACTGGTGCAGTTGTAACAACATCAGCGACAAATACCCTTACAGCTACATATCCATCTACACTTGATGTCACAAGCACAGACCAAGTCACAACAGTGGAATCAATCCAAACTACAGCTGGCACAACCATTCAAACCGATGAAAAGTTCACCACATCAGTTACAAATACAGTAACACCTACAGAGTTATCTACAAGTGATATCACAACCAAAGTAACGACAGAGGAACCTTTGAAAAGTACAATTGGTACAGTCACACAAACTGACGAAATAATCACTACATCAGCAACAACTGAGAGAGTGACAGCAACAGATATATCTACAAGTCAAACAAGTGCCAGAGTAACCACGGAAAAATCCTTGGATACAACACTTGGTACAGTAACACAGACTGATGCAGTAAGAACAACATCGTCAACTGATACTGTCACACCTACTGACTTTACCTCAGGTGAGATAACAACTCGTGTCACAACAGAAGAACAAGTTGATACCACACTTGGCACTGGCACACAGACTGGTGCAGTTGTAACAACATCAGCGACAAATACCCTTACAGCTACATATCCATCTACACTTGATGTCACAAGCACAGACCAAGTCACAACAGTGGAATCAATCCAAACTACAGCTGGCACAACCATTCAAACCGATGAAAAGTTCACCACATCAGTTACAAATACAGTAACACCTACAGAGTTATCTACAAGTGATATCACAACCAAAGTAACGACAGAGGAACCTTTGAAAAGTACAATTGGTACAGTCACACAAACTGACGAAATAATCACTACATCAGCAACAACTGAGAGAGTGACAGCAACAGATATATCTACAAGTCAAACAAGTGCCAGAGTAACCACGGAAAAATCCTTGGATACAACACTTGGTACAGTAACACAGACTGATGCAGTAAGAACAACATCGTCAACTGATACTGTCACACCTACTGACTTTACCTCAGGTGAGATAACAACTCGTGTCACAACAGAAGAACAAGTTGATACCACACTTGGCACTGGCACACAGACTGATGCAGTTGTAACAACATCAGCGACAAATACCCTTACAGCTACATATCCATCTACACTTGATGTCACAAGCACAGACCAAGTCACAACAGTGGAATCAATCCAAACTACAGCTGGCACAACCATTCAAACCGATGAAAAGTTCACCACATCAGTTACAAATACAGTAACACCTACAGAGTTATCTACAAGTGATATCACAACCAAAGTAACGACAGAGGAACCTTTGAAAAGTACAATTGGTACAGTCACACAAACTGACGAAATAATCACTACATCAGCAACAACTGAGAGAGTGACAGCAACAGATATATCTACAAGTCAAACAAGTGCCAGAGTAACCACGGAAAAATCCTTGGATACAACACTTGGTACAGTAACTCAGACTGATGCAGTAAGAACAACATCGTCAACTGATACTGTCACACCTACTGACTTTACCTCAAGTGAGATAACAACTCGTGTCACAACAGAAGAACAAGTTGATACCACACTTGGCACTGGCACACAGACTGATGCAGTTGTAACAACATCAGCGACAAATACCCTTACAGCTACATATCCATCTACACTTGATGTCACAAGCACAGACCAAGTCACAACAGTGGAATCAATCCAAACTACAGCTGGCACAACCATTCAAACCGATGAAGAGTTCACCACATCAGTTACAAATACAGTAACATCTACAGAGTTATCTACAAGTGATATCACAACCAAAGTAACGACAGAGGAACCTTTCAAAAGTACAATTGGTACAGTCACACAAACTGACGAAATAATCACTACATCAGCAACAACTGAGAGAATGACAGCAACAGATATATCTACAAGTCAAACAAGTGCCAGAGTAACCACGGAAAAATCCTTGGATACAACACTTGGTACAGTAACTCAGACTGATGCAGTAAGAACAACATCGTCAACTGATACTGTCACACCTACTGACTTTACCTCAAGTGAGATAACAACTCGTGTCACAACAGAAGAACAAGTTGATACCACACTTGGCACTGGCACACAGACTGATGCAGTTGTAACAACATCAGCGACAAATACCCTTACAGCTACATATCCATCTACACTTGATGTCACAAGCACAGACCAAGTCACAACAGTGGAATCAATCCAAACTACAGCTGGCACAACCATTCAAACCGATGAAGAGTTCACCACATCAGTTACAAATACAGTAACATCTACAGAGTTATCTACAAGTGATATCACAACCAAAGTAACGACAGAGGAACCTTTCAAAAGTACAATTGGTACAGTCACACAAACTGACGAAATAATCACTACATCAGCAACAACTGAGAGAATGACAGCAACAGATATATCTACAAGTCAAACAAGTGCCAGAGTAACCACGGAAAAATCCTTGGATACAACACTTGGTACAGTAACACAGACTGATGCAGTAAGAACAACATCGTCAACTGATACTGTCACACCTACTGACTTTACCTCAGGTGAGATAACAACTCGTGTCACAACAGAAGAACAAGTTGATACCACACTTGGCACTGGCACACAGACTGATGCAGTTGTAACAACATCAGCGACAAATACCCTTACAGCTACATATCCATCTACACTTGATGTCACAAGCACAGACCAAGTCACAACAGTGGAATCAATCCAAACTACAGCTGGCACAACCATTCAAACCGATGAAAAGTTCACCACATCAGTTACAAATACAGTAACACCTACAGAGTTATCTACAAGTGATATCACAACCAAAGTAACGACAGAGGAACCTTTGAAAAGTACAATTGGTACAGTCACACAAACTGACGAAATAATCACTACATCAGCAACAACTGAGAGAGTGACAGCAACAGATATATCTACAAGTCAAACAAGTGCCAGAGTAACCACGGAAAAATCCTTGGATACAACACTTGGTACAGTAACTCAGACTGATGCAGTAAGAACAACATCGTCAACTGATACTGTCACACCTACTGACTTTACCTCAAGTGAGATAACAACTCGTGTCACAACAGAAGAACAAGTTGATACCACACTTGGCACTGGCACACAGACTGATGCAGTTGTAACAACATCAGCGACAAATACCCTTACAGCTACATATCCATCTACACTTGATGTCACAAGCACAGACCAAGTCACAACAGTGGAATCAATCCAAACTACAGCTGGCACAACCATTCAAACCGATGAAGAGTTCACCACATCAGTTACAAATACAGTAACATCTACAGAGTTATCTACAAGTGATATCACAACCAAAGTAACGACAGAGGAACCTTTCAAAAGTACAATTGGTACAGTCACACAAACTGACGAAATAATCACTACATCAGCAACAACTGAGAGAATGACAGCAACAGATATATCTACAAGTCAAACAAGTGCCAGAGTAACCACGGAAAAATCCTTGGATACAACACTTGGTACAGTAACACAGACTGATGCAGTAAGAACAACATCGTCAACTGATACTGTCACACCTACTGACTTTACCTCAGGTGAGATAACAACTCGTGTCACAACAGAAGAACAAGTTGATACCACACTTGGCACTGGCACACAGACTGATGCAGTTGTAACAACATCAGCGACAAATACCCTTACAGCTACATATCCATCTACACTTGATGTCACAAGCACAGACCAAGTCACAACAGTGGAATCAATCCAAACTACAGCTGGCACAACCATTCAAACCGATGAAAAGTTCACCACATCAGTTACAAATACAGTAACACCTACAGAGTTATCTACAAGTGATATCACAACCAAAGTAACGACAGAGGAACCTTTGAAAAGTACAATTGGTACAGTCACACAAACTGACGAAATAATCACTACATCAGCAACAACTGAGAGAGTGACAGCAACAGATATATCTACAAGTCAAACAAGTGCCAGAGTAACCACGGAAAAATCCTTGGATACAACACTTGGTACAGTAACTCAGACTGATGCAGTAAGAACAACATCGTCAACTGATACTGTCACACCTACTGACTTTACCTCAAGTGAGATAACAACTCGTGTCACAACAGAAGAACAAGTTGATACCACACTTGGCACTGGCACACAGACTGATGCAGTTGTAACAACATCAGCGACAAATACCCTTACAGCTACATATCCATCTACACTTGATGTCACAAGCACAGACCAAGTCACAACAGTGGAATCAATCCAAACTACAGCTGGCACAACCATTCAAACCGATGAAAAGGTCACCACATTAGTTACAAATACAGTAACACCTACAGAGTTATCTACAAGTGATATCACAACCAAAGTAACGACAGAGGAACCTTTCAAAAGTACAATTGGTACAGTCACACAAACTGACGAAATAATCACTACATCAGCAACAACTGAGAGAGTGACAGCAACAGATATATCTACAAGTCAAACAAGTGCCAGAGTAACCACGGAAAAATCCTTGGATACAACACTTGGTACAGTAACTCAGACTGATGCAGTAAGAACAACATCGTCAACTGATACTGTCACACCTACTGACTTTACCTCAAGTGAGATAACAACTCGTGTCACAACAGAAGAACAAGTTGATACCACACTTGGCACTGGCACACAGACTGATGCAGTTGTAACAACATCAGCGACAAATACCCTTACAGCTACATATCCATCTACACTTGATGTCACAAGCACAGACCAAGTCACAACAGTGGAATCAATCCAAACTACAGCTGGCACAACCATTCAAACCGATGAAAAGTTCACCACATCAGTTACAAATACAGTAACACCTACAGAGTTATTTACAAGTGATATCACAACCAAAGTAACGACAGAGGAACCTTTCAAAAGTACAATTGGTACAGTCACACAAACTGACGAAATAATCACTACATCAGCAACAACTGAGAGAGTGACAGCAACAGATATATCTACAAGTCAAACAAGTGCCAGAGTAACCACGGAAAAATCCTTGGATACAACACTTGGAACAGTAACACAGACTGATGCAGTAAGAACAACATCGTCAACTGATACTGTCACACCTACTGACTTTACCTCAGGTGAGATAACAACTCGTGTCACAACAGAAGAACAAGTTGATACCACACTTGGCACTGGCACACAGACTGATGCAGTTGTAACAACATCAGCAACAAATACCCTTACAGCTACATATCCATCTACACTTGATGTCACAAGCACAGACCAAGTCACAACAGTGGAATCAATCCAAACTACAGCTGGCACAACCATTCAAACCGATGAAAAGGTCACCACATCAGTTACAAATACAGTAACACCTACAGAGTTATCTACAAGTGATATCACAACCAAAGTAACGACAGAGGAACCTTTCAAAAGTACAATTGGTACAGTCACACAAACTGACGAAATAATCACTACATCAGCAACAACTGAGAGAGTGACAGCAACAGATATATCTACAAGTCAAACAAGTGCCAGAGTAACCACGGAAAAATCCTTGGATACAACACTTGGTACAGTAACACAGACTGATGCAGTAAGAACAACATCGTCAACTGATACTGTCACACCTACTGACTTTACCTCAAGTGAGATAACAACTCGTGTCACAACAGAAGAACAAGTTGATACCACACTTGGCACTGGCACACAGACTGATGCAGTTGTAACAACATCAGCGACAAATACCCTTACAGCTACATATCCATCTACACTTGATGTCACAAGCACAGACCAAGTCACAACAGTGGAATCAATCCAAACTACAGCTGGCACAACCATTCAAACCGATGAAAAGTTCACCACATCAGTTACAAATACAGTAACACCTAAAGAGTTATCTACAAGTGATATCACAACCAAAGTAACGACAGAGGAACCTTTCAAAAGTACAATTGGTACAGTCACACAAACTGACGAAATAATCACTACATCAGCAACAACTGAGAGAGTGACAGCAACAGATATATCTACAAGTCAAACAAGTGCCAGAGTAACCACGGAAAAATCCTTGGATACAACACTTGGAACAGTAACACAGACTGATGCAGTAAGAACAACATCGTCAACTGATACTGTCACACCTACTGACTTTACCTCAGGTGAGATAACAACTCGTGTCACAACAGAAGAACAAGTTGATACCACACTTGGCACTGGCACACAGACTGATGCAGTTGTAACAACATCAGCGACAAATACCCTTACAGCTACATATCCATCTACACTTGATGTCACAAGCACAGACCAAGTCACAACAGTGGAATCAATCCAAACTACAGCTGGCACAACCATTCAAACCGATGAAAAGTTCATCACATCAGTTACAAATACAGTAACACCTACAGAGTTATCTACACGTGATATCACAACCAAAGTAACGACAGAGGAACCTTTCAAAAGTACAATTGGTACAGTCACACAAACTGACGAAATAATCACTACATCAGCAACAACTGAGAGAGTGACAGCAACAGATATATCTACAAGTCAAACAAGTGCCAGAGTAACCACGGAAAAATCCTTGGATACAACACTTGGAACAGTAACACAGACTGATGCAGTAAGAACAACATCGTCAACTGATACTGTCACACCTACTGACTTTACCTCAGGTGAGATAACAACTCGTGTCACAACAGAAGAACAAGTTGATACCACACTTGGCACTGGCACACAGACTGGTGCAGTTGTAACAACATCAGCGACAAATACCCTTACAGCTACATATCCATCTACACTTGATTTCACAAGCACAGACCAAGTCACAACAGTGGAATCAATCCAAACTACAGCTGGCACAACCATTCAAACCGATGAAAAGGTCACCACATCAATTACAAATACAGTAACACCTACAGAGTTATCTACAAGTGATATCACAACCAAAGTAACGACAGAGGAACCTTTCAAAAGTACAATTGGTACAGTCACACAAACTGACGAAATAATCACTACATCAGCAACAACTGAGAGAGTGACAGCAACAGATATATCTACAAGTCAAACAAGTGCCAGAGTAACCACGGAAAAATCCTTGGATACAACACTTGGTACAGTAACACAGACTGATGCAGTAAGAACAACATCGTCAACTGATACTGTCACACCTACTGACTTTACCTCAGGTGAGATAACAACTCGTGTCACAACAGAAGAACAAGTTGATACCACACTTGGCACTGGCACACAGACTGATGCAGTTGTAACAACATCAGCAACAAATACCCTTACAGCTACATATCCATCTACACTTGATGTCACAAGCACAGACCAAGTCACAACAGTGGAATCAATCCAAACTACAGCTGGCACAACCATTCAAACCGATGAAAAGTTCACCACATCAGTTACAAATACAGTAACACCTACAGAGTTATCTACAAGTGATATCACAACCAAAGTAACGACAGAGGAACCTTTGAAAAGTACAATTGGTACAGTCACACAAACTGACGAAATAATCACTACATCAGCAACAACTGAGAGAGTGACAGCAACAGATATATCTACAAGTCAAACAAGTGCCAGAGTAACCACGGAAAAATCCTTGGATACAACACTTGGTACAGTAACACAGACTGATGCAGTAAGAACAACATCGTCAACTGATACTGTCACACCTACTGACTTTACCTCAAGTGAGATAACAACTCGTGTCACAACAGAAGAACAAGTTGATACCACACTTGGCACTGGCACACAGACTGATGCAGTTGTAACAACATCAGCGACAAATACCCTTACAGCTACATATCCATCTACACTTGATGTCACAAGCACAGACCAAGTCACAACAGTGGAATCAATCCAAACTACAGCTGGCACAACCATTCAAACCGATGAAAAGTTCACCACATCAGTTACAAATACAGTAACACCTACAGAGTTATCTACAAGTGATATCACAACCAAAGTAACGACAGAGGAACCTTTCAAAAGTACAATTGGTACAGTCACACAAACTGACGAAATAATCACTACATCAGCAACAACTGAGAGAGTGACAGCAACAGATATATCTACAAGTCAAACAAGTGCCAGAGTAACCACGGAAAAATCCTTGGATACAACACTTGGTACAGTAACACAGACTGATGCAGTAAGAACAACATCGTCAACTGATACTGTCACACCTACTGACTTTACCTCAGGTGAGATAACAACTCGTGTCACAACAGAAGAACAAGTTGATACCACACTTGGCACTGGCACACAGACTGATGCAGTTGTAACAACATCAGCGACAAATACCCTTACAGCTACATATCCATCTACACTTGATGTCACAAGCACAGACCAAGTCACAACAGTGGAATCAATCCAAACTACAGCTGGCACAACCATTCAAACCGATGAAAAGGTCACCACATCAGTTACAAATACATTAACACCTACAGAGTTATCTACAAGTGATATCACAACCAAAGTAACGACAGAGGAACCTTTCAAAAGTACAATTGGTACAGTCACACAAACTGACGAAATAATCACTACATCAGCAACAACTGAGAGAGTGACAGCAACAGATATATCTACAAGTCAAACAAGTGCCAGAGTAACCACGGAAAAATCCTTGGATACAACACTTGGAACAGTAACACAGACTGATGCAGTAAGAACAACATCGTCAACTGATACTGTCACACCTACTGACTTTACCTCAGGTGAGATAACAACTCGTGTCACAACAGAAGAACAAGTTGATACCACACTTGGCACTGGCACACAGACTGGTGCAGTTGTAACAACATCAGCGACAAATACCCTTACAGCTACATATCCATCTACACTTGATGTCACAAGCACAGACCAAGTCACAACAGTGGAATCAATCCAAACTACAGCTGGCACAACCATTCAAACCGATGAAAAGGTCACCACATCAGTTACAAATACAGTAACACCTACAGAGTTATCTACAAGTGATATTACAACCAAAGTAACGACAGAGGAACCTTTCAAAAGTACAATTGGTACAGTCACACAAACTGACGAAATAATCGCTACATCAGCAACAACTGAGAGAGTGACAGCAACAGATATATCTACAAGTCAAACAAGTGCCAGAGTAACCACGGAAAAATCCTTGGATACAACACTTGGTACAGTAACACAGACTGATGCAGTAAGAACAACATCGTCAACTGATACTGTCACACCTACTGACTTTACCTCAAGTGAGATAACAACTCGTGTCACAACAGAAGAACAAGTTGATACCACACTTGGCACTGGCACACAGACTGATGCAGTTGTAACAACATCAGCGACAAATACCCTTACAGCTACATATCCATCTACACTTGATGTCACAAGCACAGACCAAGTCACAACAGTGGAATCAATCCAAACTACAGCTGGCACAACCATTCAAACCGATGAAAAGTTCACCACATCAGTTACAAATACAGTAACACCTAAAGAGTTATCTACAAGTGATATCACAACCAAAGTAACGACAGAGGAACCTTTCAAAAGTACAATTGGTACAGTCACACAAACTGACGAAATAATCACTACATCAGCAACAACTGAGAGAGTGACAGCAACAGATATATCTACAAGTCAAACAAGTGCCAGAGTAACCACGGAAAAATCCTTGGATACAACACTTGGAACAGTAACACAGACTGATGCAGTAAGAACAACATCGTCAACTGATACTGTCACACCTACTGACTTTACCTCAGGTGAGATAACAACTCGTGTCACAACAGAAGAACAAGTTGATACCACACTTGGCACTGGCACACAGACTGATGCAGTTGTAACAACATCAGCGACAAATACCCTTACAGCTACATATCCATCTACACTTGATGTCACAAGCACAGACCAAGTCACAACAGTGGAATCAATCCAAACTACAGCTGGCACAACCATTCAAACCGATGAAAAGTTCATCACATCAGTTACAAATACAGTAACACCTACAGAGTTATCTACACGTGATATCACAACCAAAGTAACGACAGAGGAACCTTTCAAAAGTACAATTGGTACAGTCACACAAACTGACGAAATAATCACTACATCAGCAACAACTGAGAGAGTGACAGCAACAGATATATCTACAAGTCAAACAAGTGCCAGAGTAACCACGGAAAAATCCTTGGATACAACACTTGGAACAGTAACACAGACTGATGCAGTAAGAACAACATCGTCAACTGATACTGTCACACCTACTGACTTTACCTCAGGTGAGATAACAACTCGTGTCACAACAGAAGAACAAGTTGATACCACACTTGGCACTGGCACACAGACTGGTGCAGTTGTAACAACATCAGCGACAAATACCCTTACAGCTACATATCCATCTACACTTGATTTCACAAGCACAGACCAAGTCACAACAGTGGAATCAATCCAAACTACAGCTGGCACAACCATTCAAACCGATGAAAAGGTCACCACATCAATTACAAATACAGTAACACCTACAGAGTTATCTACAAGTGATATCACAACCAAAGTAACGACAGAGGAACCTTTCAAAAGTACAATTGGTACAGTCACACAAACTGACGAAATAATCACTACATCAGCAACAACTGAGAGAGTGACAGCAACAGATATATCTACAAGTCAAACAAGTGCCAGAGTAACCACGGAAAAATCCTTGGATACAACACTTGGTACAGTAACACAGACTGATGCAGTAAGAACAACATCGTCAACTGATACTGTCACACCTACTGACTTTACCTCAGGTGAGATAACAACTCGTGTCACAACAGAAGAACAAGTTGATACCACACTTGGCACTGGCACACAGACTGATGCAGTTGTAACAACATCAGCAACAAATACCCTTACAGCTACATATCCATCTACACTTGATGTCACAAGCACAGACCAAGTCACAACAGTGGAATCAATCCAAACTACAGCTGGCACAACCATTCAAACCGATGAAAAGTTCACCACATCAGTTACAAATACAGTAACACCTACAGAGTTATCTACAAGTGATATCACAACCAAAGTAACGACAGAGGAACCTTTGAAAAGTACAATTGGTACAGTCACACAAACTGACGAAATAATCACTACATCAGCAACAACTGAGAGAGTGACAGCAACAGATATATCTACAAGTCAAACAAGTGCCAGAGTAACCACGGAAAAATCCTTGGATACAACACTTGGTACAGTAACACAGACTGATGCAGTAAGAACAACATCGTCAACTGATACTGTCACACCTACTGACTTTACCTCAAGTGAGATAACAACTCGTGTCACAACAGAAGAACAAGTTGATACCACACTTGGCACTGGCACACAGACTGATGCAGTTGTAACAACATCAGCGACAAATACCCTTACAGCTACATATCCATCTACACTTGATGTCACAAGCACAGACCAAGTCACAACAGTGGAATCAATCCAAACTACAGCTGGCACAACCATTCAAACCGATGAAAAGTTCACCACATCAGTTACAAATACAGTAACACCTACAGAGTTATCTACAAGTGATATCACAACCAAAGTAACGACAGAGGAACCTTTCAAAAGTACAATTGGTACAGTCACACAAACTGACGAAATAATCACTACATCAGCAACAACTGAGAGAGTGACAGCAACAGATATATCTACAAGTCAAACAAGTGCCAGAGTAACCACGGAAAAATCCTTGGATACAACACTTGGTACAGTAACACAGACTGATGCAGTAAGAACAACATCGTCAACTGATACTGTCACACCTACTGACTTTACCTCAGGTGAGATAACAACTCGTGTCACAACAGAAGAACAAGTTGATACCACACTTGGCACTGGCACACAGACTGATGCAGTTGTAACAACATCAGCGACAAATACCCTTACAGCTACATATCCATCTACACTTGATGTCACAAGCACAGACCAAGTCACAACAGTGGAATCAATCCAAACTACAGCTGGCACAACCATTCAAACCGATGAAAAGGTCACCACATCAGTTACAAATACATTAACACCTACAGAGTTATCTACAAGTGATATCACAACCAAAGTAACGACAGAGGAACCTTTCAAAAGTACAATTGGTACAGTCACACAAACTGACGAAATAATCACTACATCAGCAACAACTGAGAGAGTGACAGCAACAGATATATCTACAAGTCAAACAAGTGCCAGAGTAACCACGGAAAAATCCTTGGATACAACACTTGGAACAGTAACACAGACTGATGCAGTAAGAACAACATCGTCAACTGATACTGTCACACCTACTGACTTTACCTCAGGTGAGATAACAACTCGTGTCACAACAGAAGAACAAGTTGATACCACACTTGGCACTGGCACACAGACTGGTGCAGTTGTAACAACATCAGCGACAAATACCCTTACAGCTACATATCCATCTACACTTGATGTCACAAGCACAGACCAAGTCACAACAGTGGAATCAATCCAAACTACAGCTGGCACAACCATTCAAACCGATGAAAAGGTCACCACATCAGTTACAAATACAGTAACACCTACAGAGTTATCTACAAGTGATATTACAACCAAAGTAACGACAGAGGAACCTTTCAAAAGTACAATTGGTACAGTCACACAAACTGACGAAATAATCGCTACATCAGCAACAACTGAGAGAGTGACAGCAACAGATATATCTACAAGTCAAACAAGTGCCAGAGTAACCACGGAAAAATCCTTGGATACAACACTTGGTACAGTAACACAGACTGATGCAGTAAGAACAACATCGTCAACTGATACTGTCACACCTACTGACTTTACCTCAGGTGAGATAACAACTCGTGTCACAACAGAAGAACAAGTTGATACCACACTTGGCACTGGCACACAGACTGATGCAGTTGTAACAACATCAGCGACAAATACCCTTACAGCTACATATCCATCTACACTTGATGTCACAAGCACAGACCAAGTCACAACAGTGGAATCAATCCAAACTACAGCTGGCACAACCATTCAAACCGATGAAAAGTTCACCACATCAGTTACAAATACAGTAACACCTACAGAGTTATCTACAAGTGATATCACAACCAAAGTAACGACAGAGGAACCTTTCAAAAGTACAATTGGTACAGTCACACAAACTGACGAAATAATCACTACATCAGCAACAACTGAGAGAGTGACAGCAACAGATATATCTACAAGTCAAACAAGTGCCAGAGTAACCACGGAAAAATCCTTGGATACAACACTTGGTACAGTAACACAGACTGATGCAGTAAGAACGACATCGTCAACTGATACTGTCACACCTACTGACTTTACCTCAAGTGAGATAACAACTCGTGTCACAACAGAAGAACAAGTTGATACCACACTTGGCACTGGCACACAGACTGATGCAGTCGTAACAACATCAGCGACAAATACCCTTACAGCTACATATCCATCTACACTTGATGTCACAAGCACAGACCAAGTCACAACAGTGGAATCAATCCAAACTACAGCTGGCACAACCATTCAAACCGATGAAAAGGTCACCACATCAGTTACAAATACATTAACACCTACAGAGTTATCTACAAGTGATATCACAACCAAAGTAACGACAGAGGAACCTTTCAAAAGTACAATTGGTACAGTCACACAAACTGACGAAATAATCACTACATCAGCAACAACTGAGAGAGTGACAGCAACAGATATATCTACAAGTCAAACAAGTGCCAGAGTAACCACGGAAAAATCTTTGGATACAACACTTGGAACAGTAACACAGACTGATGCAGTAAGAACAACATCGTCAACTGATACTGTCACACCTACTGACTTTACCTCAGGTGAGATAACAACTCGTGTCACAACAGAAGAACAAGTTGATACCACACTTGGCACTGGCACACAGACTGGTGCAGTTGTAACAACTTCAGCGACAAATACCCTTACAGCTACATATCCATCTACACTTGATGTCACAAGCACAGACCAAGTCACAACAGTGGAATCAATCCAAACTACAGCTGGCACAACCATTCAAACCGATGAAAAGTTCACCACATCAGTTACAAATACAGTAACACCTACAGAGTTATCTACAAGTGATATCGCAACCAAAGTAACGACAGAGGAACCTTTCAAAAGTACAATTGGTACAGTCACACAAACTGACGAAATAATCACTACATCAGCAACAACTGAGAGAGTGACAGCAACAGATATATCTACAAGTCAAACAAGTGCCAGAGTAACCACGGAAAAATCCTTGGATACAACACTTGGAACAGTAACACAGACTGATGCAGTAAGAACAACATCGTCAACTGATATTGTCACACCTAATGACTTTACCTCAGGTGGGATAACAACTCGTGTCACAACAGAAGAACAAGTTGATACCACACTTGGCACTGGCACACAGACTGATGCAGTTGTAACAACATCAGCGACAAATACCCTTACAGCTACATATCCATCTACACTTGATGTCACAAGCACAGACCAAGTCACAACAGTGGAATCAATCCAAACTACAGCTGGCACAACCATTCAAACCGATGAAAAGTTCACCACATCAGTTACAAATACAGTAACACCTACAGAGTTATCTACAAGTGATATCACAACCAAAGTAACGACAGAGGAACCTTTCAAAAGTACAATTGGTACAGTCACACAAACTGACGAAATAATCACTACATCAGCAACAACTGAGAGAGTGACAGCAACAGATATATCTACAAGTCAAACAAGTGCCAGAGTAACCACGGAAAAATCCTTGGATACAACACTTGGTACAGTAACACAGACTGATGCAGTAAGAACAACATCGTCAACTGATACTGTCACACCTACTGACTTTACCTCAGGTGAGATAACAACTCGTGTCACAACAGAAGAACAAGTTGATACCACACTTGGCACTGGCACACAGACTGGTGCAGTTGTAACAACTTCAGCGACAAATACCCTTACAGCTACATATCCATCTACACTTGATGTCACAAGCACAGACCAAGTCACAACAGTGGAATCAATCCAAACTACAGCTGGCACAACCATTCAAACCGATGAAAAGTTCACCACATCAGTTACAAATACAGTAACACCTACAGAGTTATCTACAAGTGATATCGCAACCAAAGTAACGACAGAGGAACCTTTCAAAAGTACAATTGGTACAGTCACACAAACTGACGAAATAATCACTACATCTGCAACAACTGAGAGAGTGACAGCAACAGATATATCTACAAGTCAAACAAGTGCCAGAGTAACCACGGAAAAATCCTTGGATACAACACTTGGAACAGTAACACAGACTGATGCAGTAAGAACAACATCGTCAACTGATATTGTCACACCTAATGACTTTACCTCAGGTGAGATAACAACTCGTGTCACAACAGAAGAACAAGTTGATACCACACTTGGCACTGGCACACAGACTGATGCAGTTGTAACAACATCAGCGACAAATACCCTTACAGCTACATATCCATCTACACTTGATGTCACAAGCACAGACCAAGTCACAACAGTGGAATCAATCCAAACTACAGCTGGCACAATCATTCAAACCGATGAAAAGGTCACCACATCAGTTACAAATACAGTAACACCTACAGAGTTATCTACAAGTGATATCACAACCAAAGTAACGACAGAGGAACCTTTCAAAAGTACAATTGGTACAGTCACAAAAACTGACGAAATAATCACTACATCAGCAACAACTGAGAGAGTGACAGCAACAGATATATCTACAAGTCAAACAAGTGCCAGAGTAACCACGGAAAAATCCTTGGATACAACACTTGGTACAGTAACACAGACTGATGCAGTAAGAACAACATCGTCAACTGTTACTGTCACACCTACTGACTTTACCTCAAGTGAGATAACAACTCGTGTCACAACAGAAGAACAAGTTGATACCACACTTGGCACTGGCACACAGACTGATGCAGTTGTAACAACATCAGCGACAAATACCCTTACAGCTACATATCCATCTACACTTGATGTCACAAGCACAGACCAAGTCACAACAGTGGAATCAATCCAAACTACAGCTGGCACAACCATTCAAACCGATGAAAAGGTCACCACATCAGTTACAAATACATTAACACCTACAGAGTTATCTACAAGTGATATCACAACCAAAGTAACGACAGAGGAACCTTTCAAAAGTACAATTGGTACAGTCACACAAACTGACGAAATAATCACTACATCAGCAACAACTGAGAGAGTGACAGCAACAGATATATCTACAAGTCAAACAAGTGCCAGAGTAACCACGGAAAAATCCTTGGATACAACACTTGGAACAGTAACACAGACTGATGCAGTAAGAACAACATCGTCAACTGATACTGTCACACCTACTGACTTTACCTCAGGTGAGATAACAACTCGTGTCACAACAGAAGAACAAGTTGATACCACACTTGGCACTGGCACACAGACTGATGCAGTTGTAACAACATCAGCGACAAATACCCTTACAGCTACATATCCATCTACACTTGATGTCACAAGCACAGACCAAGTCACAACAGTGGAATCAATCCAAACTACAGCTGGCACAATCATTCAAACCGATGAAAAGGTCACCACATCAGTTACAAATACAGTAACACCTACAGAGTTATCTACAAGTGATATCACAACCAAAGTAACGACAGAGGAACCTTTCAAAAGTACAATTGGTACAGTCACAAAAACTGACGAAATAATCACTACATCAGCAACAACTGAGAGAGTGACAGCAACAGATATATCTACAAGTCAAACAAGTGCCAGAGTAACCACGGAAAAATCCTTGGATACAACACTTGGTACAGTAACACAGACTGATGCAGTAAGAACAACATCGTCAACTGATACTGTCACACCTACTGACTTTACCTCAAGTGAGATAACAACTCGTGTCACAACAGAAGAACAAGTTGATACCACACTTGGCACTGGCACACAGACTGATGCAGTTATAACAACATCAGCGACAAATACCCTTACAGCTACATATCCATCTACACTTGATGTCACAAGCACAGACCAAGTCACAACAGTGGAATCAATCCAAACTACAGCTGGTACAACCATTCAAACCGATGAAAAGTTCACCACATCAGTTACAAATACAGTAACACCTACAGAGTTATCTACAAGTGATATCACAACCAAAGTAACGACAGAGGAACCTTTCAAAAGTACAATTGGTACAGTCACACAAACTGACGAAATAATCACTACATCAGCAACAACTGAGAGAGTGACAGCAACAGATATATCTACAAGTCAAACAAGTGCCAGAGTAACCACGGAAAAATCCTTGGATACAACACTTGGAACAGTAACACAGACTGATGCAGTAAGAACAACATCGTCAACTGATATTGTCACACCTAATGACTTTACCTCAGGTGAGATAACAACTCGTGTCACAACAGAAGAACAAGTTGATACCACACTTGGCACCGGCACACAGACTGGTGCAGTTGTAACAACTTCAGCGACAAATACCCTTACAGCTACATATCCATCTACACTTGATGTCACAAGCACAGACCAAGTCACAACAGTGGAATCAATCCAAACTACAGCTGGCACAACCATTCAAACCGATGAAAAGTTCACCACATCAGTTACAAATACAGTAACACCTACAGAGTTATCTACAAGTGATATCGCAACCAAAGTAACGACAGAGGAACCTTTCAAAAGTACAATTGGTACAGTCACACAAACTGACGAAATAATCACTACATCAGCAACAACTGAGAGAGTGACAGCAACAGATATATCTACAAGTCAAACAAGTGCCAGAGTAACCACGGAAAAATCCTTGGATACAACACTTGGAACAGTAACACAGACTGATGCAGTAAGAACAACATCGTCAACTGATATTGTCACACCTAATGACTTTACCTCAGGTGAGATAACAACTCGTGTCACAACAGAAGAACAAGTTGATACCACACTTGGCACTGGCACACAGACTGATGCAGTTGTAACAACATCAGCGACAAATACCCTTACAGCTACATATCCATCTACACTTGATGTCACAAGCACAGACCAAGTCACAACAGTGGAATCAATCCGAACTACAGCTGGCACAATCATTCAAACCGATGAAAAGGTCACCACATCAGTTACAAATACAGTAACACCTACAGAGTTATCTACAAGTGATATCACAACCAAAGTAACGACAGAGGAACCTTTCAAAAGTACAATTGGTACAGTCACAAAAACTGACGAAATAATCACTACATCAGCAACAACTGAGAGAGTGACAGCAACAGATATATCTACAAGTCAAACAAGTGCCAGAGTAACCACGGAAAAATCCTTGGATACAACACTTGGTACAGTAACACAGACTGATGCAGTAAGAACAACATCGTCAACTGATACTGTCACACCTACTGACTTTACCTCAAGTGAGATAACAACTCGTGTCACAACAGAAGAACAAGTTGATACCACACTTGGCACTGGCACACAGACTGATGCAGTTGTAACAACATCAGCGACAAATACCCTTACAGCTACATATCCATCTACACTTGATGTCACAAGCACAGACCAAGTCACAACAGTGGAATCAATCCAAACTACAGCTGGCACAACCATTCAAACCGATGAAAAGGTCACCACATCAGTTACAAATACATTAACACCTACAGAGTTATCTACAAGTGATATCACAACCAAAGTAACGACAGAGGAACCTTTCAAAAGTACAATTGGTACAGTCACACAAACTGACGAAATAATCACTACATCAGCAACAACTGAGAGAGTGACAGCAACAGATATATCTACAAGTCAAACAAGTGCCAGAGTAACCACGGAAAAATCCTTGGATACAACACTTGGAACAGTAACACAGACTGATGCAGTAAGAACAACATCGTCAACTGATATTGTCACACCTAATGACTTTACCTCAGGTGGGATAACAACTCGTGTCACAACAGAAGAACAAGTTGATACCACACTTGGCACTGGCACACAGACTGATGCAGTTGTAACAACATCAGCGACAAATACCCTTACAGCTACATATCCATCTACACTTGATGTCACAAGCACAGACCAAGTCACAACAGTGGAATCAATCCAAACTACAGCTGGCACAACCATTCAAACCGATGAAAAGTTCACCACATCAGTTACAAATACAGTAACACCTACAGAGTTATCTACAAGTGATATCACAACCAAAGTAACGACAGAGGAACCTTTCAAAAGTACAATTGGTACAGTCACACAAACTGACGAAATAATCACTACATCAGCAACAACTGAGAGAGTGACAGCAACAGATATATCTACAAGTCAAACAAGTGCCAGAGTAACCACGGAAAAATCCTTGGATACAACACTTGGTACAGTAACACAGACTGATGCAGTAAGAACAACATCGTCAACTGATACTGTCACACCTACTGACTTTACCTCAGGTGAGATAACAACTCGTGTCACAACAGAAGAACAAGTTGATACCACACTTGGCACTGGCACACAGACTGGTGCAGTTGTAACAACTTCAGCGACAAATACCCTTACAGCTACATATCCATCTACACTTGATGTCACAAGCACAGACCAAGTCACAACAGTGGAATCAATCCAAACTACAGCTGGCACAACCATTCAAACCGATGAAAAGTTCACCACATCAGTTACAAATACAGTAACACCTACAGAGTTATCTACAAGTGATATCGCAACCAAAGTAACGACAGAGGAACCTTTCAAAAGTACAATTGGTACAGTCACACAAACTGACGAAATAATCACTACATCAGCAACAACTGAGAGAGTGACAGCAACAGATATATCTACAAGTCAAACAAGTGCCAGAGTAACCACGGAAAAATCCTTGGATACAACACTTGGAACAGTAACACAGACTGATGCAGTAAGAACAACATCGTCAACTGATATTGTCACACCTAATGACTTTACCTCAGGTGAGATAACAACTCGTGTCACAACAGAAGAACAAGTTGATACCACACTTGGCACTGGCACACAGACTGATGCAGTTGTAACAACATCAGCGACAAATACCCTTACAGCTACATATCCATCTACACTTGATGTCACAAGCACAGACCAAGTCACAACAGTGGAATCAATCCAAACTACAGCTGGCACAATCATTCAAACCGATGAAAAGGTCACCACATCAGTTACAAATACATTAACACCTACAGAGTTATCTACAAGTGATATCACAACCAAAGTAACGACAGAGGAACCTTTCAAAAGTACAATTGGTACAGTCACACAAACTGACGAAATAATCACTACATCAGCAACAACTGAGAGAGTGACAGCAACAGATATATCTACAAGTCAAACAAGTGCCAGAGTAACCACGGAAAAATCCTTGGATACAACACTTGGAACAGTAACACAGACTGATGCAGTAAGAACAACATCGTCAACTGATACTGTCACACCTACTGACTTTACCTCAAGTGAGATAACAACTCGTGTCACAACAGAAGAACAAGTTGATACCACACTTGGCACTGGCACACAGACTGGTGCAGTTGTAACAACTTCAGCGACAAATACCCTTACAGCTACATATCCATCTACACTTGATGTCACAAGCACAGACCAAGTCACAACAGTGGAATCAATCCAAACTACAGCTGGCACAACCATTCAAACCGATGAAAAGTTCACCACATCAGTTACAAATACAGTAACACCTACAGAGTTATCTACAAGTGATATCACAACCAAAGTAACGACAGAGGAACCTTTCAAAAGTACAATTGGTACAGTCACACAAACTGACGAAATAATCACTACATCAGCAACAACTGAGAGAGTGACAGCAACAGATATATCTACAAGTCAAACAAGTGCCAGAGTAACCACGGAAAAATCCTTGGATACAACACTTGGTACAGTAACACAGACTGATGCAGTAAGAACAACATCGTCAACTGATACTGTCACACCTACTGACTTTACCTCAAGTGAGATAACAACTCGTGTCACAACAGAAGAACAAGTTGATACCACACTTGGCACTGGCACACAGACTGATGCAGTTGTAACAACATCAGCGACAAATACCCTTACAGCTACATATCCATCTACACTTGATGTCACAAGCACAGACCAAGTCACAACAGTGGAATCAATCCAAACTACAGCTGGCACAACCATTCAAACCGATGAAAAGGTCACCACATCAGTTACAAATACATTAACACCTACAGAGTTATCTACAAGTGATATCACAACCAAAGTAACGACAGAGGAACCTTTCAAAAGTACAATTGGTACAGTCACACAAACTGACGAAATAATCACTACATCAGCAACAACTGAGAGAGTGACAGCAACAGATATATCTACAAGTCAAACAAGTGCCAGAGTAACCACGGAAAAATCCTTGGATACAACACTTGGAACAGTAACACAGACTGATGCAGTAAGAACAACATCGTCAACTGATACTGTCACACCTACTGACTTTACCTCAGGTGAGATAACAACTCGTGTCACAACAGAAGAACAAGTTGATACCACACTTGGCACTGGCACACAGACTGGTGCAGTTGTAACAACTTCAGCGACAAATACCCTTACAGCTACATATCCATCTACACTTGATGTCACAAGCACAGACCAAGTCATAACAGTGGAATCAATCCAAACTACAGCTGGCACAACCATTCAAACCGATGAAAAGTTCACCACATCAGTTACAAATACAGTAACACCTACAGAGTTATCTACAAGTGATATCACAACCAAAGTAGCGACAGAGGAACCTTTCAAAAGTACAATTGGTACAGTCACACAAACTGACGAAATAATCACTACATCAGCAACAACTGAGAGAGTGACAGCAACAGATATATCTACAAGTCAAACAAGTGCCAGAGTAACCACGGAAAAATCCTTGGATACAACACTTGGTACAGTAACACAGACTGATGCAGTAAGAACAACATCGTCAACTGATACTGTCACACCTACTGACTTTACCTCAAGTGAGATAACAACTCGTGTCACAACAGAAGAACAAGTTGATACCACACTTGGCACTGGCACACAGACTGATGCAGTTGTAACAACATCAGCGACAAATACCCTTACAGCTACATATCCATCTACACTTGATGTCACAAGCACAGACCAAGTCACAACAGTGGAATCAATCCAAACTACAGCTGGCACAACCATTCAAACCGATGAAAAGGTCACCACATCAGTTACAAATACATTAACACCTACAGAGTTATCTACAAGTGATATCACAACCAAAGTAACGACAGAGGAACCTTTCAAAAGTACAATTGGTACAGTCACACAAACTGACGAAATAATCACTACATCAGCAACAACTGAGAGAGTGACAGCAACAGATATATCTACAAGTCAAACAAGTGCCAGAGTAACCACGGAAAAATCCTTGGATACAACACGTGGAACAGTAACACAGACTGATGCAGTAAGAACAACATCGTCAACTGATACTGTCACACCTACTGACTTTACCTCAGGTGAGATAACAACTCGTGTCACAACAGAAGAACAAGTTGATACCACACTTGGCACTGGCACACAGACTGGTGCAGTTGTAACAACATCAGCAACAAATACCCTTACAGCTACATATCCATCTACACTTGATGCCACAAGCACAGACCAAGTCACAACAGTGGAATCAATCCAAACTACAGCTGGCACAACCATTCAAACCGATGAAAAGGTCACCACATCAGTTACAAATAGAGTAACACCTACAGAGTTATCTACAAGTGATATCACAACCAAAGTAACGATAGAGGAACCTTTGAAAAGTACAATTGGTACAGTCACACAAACTGACGAAATAATCACTACATCAGCAACAACTGAGAGAGTGACAGCAACAGATATATCTACAAGTCAAACAAGTGCCAGAGTAACCACGGAAAAATCCTTGGATACAACACTTGGTACAGTAACACAGACTGATGCAGTAAGAACAACATCGTCAACTGATACTGTCACACCTACTGACTTTACCTCAGGTGAGATAACAACTCGTGTCACAACAGAAGAACAAGTTGATACCACACTTGGCACTGGTACACAGACTGATGCAGTTGTAACAACATCAGCGACAAATACCCTTACAGCTACATATCCAACTACACTTGATGTCACAAGCACAGACCAAGTCACAACAATGGAATCAATCCTAACTACAGCTGGCACAACCATTCAAACCGATGAAAAGGTCACCACATCAGTTACAAATACAGTAACACCTACAGAGTTATCTACAAGTGATATCACAACCAAAGTAACGACAGAGGAACCTTTCAAAAGTACAATTGGTACAGTCACACAAACTGACGAAATAATCACTACATCAGCAACAACTGAGAGAGTGACAGCAACAGATATATCTACAAGTCAAACAAGTGCCAGAGTAACCACGGAAAAATCCTTGGATACAACACTTGGTACAGTAACACAGACTGATGCAGTAAGAACAACATCGTCAACTGATACTGTCACACCTACTGACTTTACCTCAAGTGAGATAACAACTCGTGTCACAACAGAAGAACAGGTTGATACCACACTTGGCACCGGCACACAGACTGATGCAGTTGTAACAACATCAGCGACAAATACCCTTACAGCTACATATCCATCTACACTTGATGCCACAAGCACAGACCAAGTCACAACAGTGGAATCAATCCAAACTACAGCTGGCACAACCATTCAAACCGATGAAAAGGTCACCACATCAGTTACAAATAGAGTAACACCTACAGAGTTATCTACAAGTGATATCACAACCAAAGTAACGACAGAGGAACCTTTGAAAAGTACAATTGGTACAGTCACACAAACTGACGAAATAATCACTACATCAGCAACAACTGAGAGAGTGACAGCAACAGATATATCTACAAGTCAAACAAGTGCCAGAGTGACCACGGAAATATCCTTGGATACAACACTTGGTACAGTAACTCAGACTGATGCAGTAAGAACAACATCGTCAACTGATACTGTCACACCTACTGACTTTACCTCAAGTGAGATAACAACTCGTGTCACAACAGAAGAACAAGTTGATACCACACTTGGCACCAGCACACAGACTGTTGCAGTTGTAACAACATCAGCGACAAATACCCTTACAGCTACATATCCATCTACACTTGATGTCACAAGCACAGACCAAGTCACAACAGTGGAATCAATCCAAACTACAGCTGGCACAATCATTCAAACCGATGGAAAGGTCACCACATCAGTTACAAATACAGTAACACCTACAGAGTTATCTACAAGTGATATCACAACTAAAGTAACGACAGAGGAACCTTTCAGAAGTACAATTGGTACAGTCACACAAACTGACGAAATAATCACTACATCAGCAACAACTGAGAGAGTGACAGCAACAGATATATCTACAAGTCAAACAAGTGCCAGAGTAACCACGGAAAAATCCTTGGATACAACACTTGGTACAGTAACACAGACTGATGCAGTAAGAACAACATCGTCAACTGATACTGTCACACCTACTGACTTTACCTCAGGTGAGATAACAACTCGTGTCACAACAGAAGAACAAGTTGATACCACACTTGGCACTGGCACACAGACTGATGCAGTTGTAACAACATCAGCGACAAATGCCCTTACAGCTACATATCCATCTACACTTGATGTCACAAGCACAGACCAAGTCACAACAGTGGAATCAATCCAAACTACAGCTGGCACAATCATTCAAACCGATGAAAAGGTCACCACATCAGTTACAAATACAGTAACACCTACAGAGTTATCTACAAGTGATATCACAACTAAAGTAACGACAGAGGAACCTTTCAGAAGTACAATTGGTACAGTCACACAAACTGACGAAATAATCACTACATCAGCAACAACTGAGAGAGTGACAGCAACAGATATATCTACAAGTCAAACAAGTGCCAGAGTAACCACGGAAAAATCCTTGGATACAACACTTGGTACAGTAACACAGACTGATGCAGTAAGAACAACATCGTCAACTGATACTGTCACACCTACTGACTTTACCTCAGGTGAGATAACAACTCGTGTCACAATAGAAGAACAAGTTGATACCACACTTGGCACTGGCACACAGACTGATGCAGTTGTAACAACATCAGCGACAAATACCCTTACAGCTACATATCCATCTACACTTGATGCCACAAGCACAGACCAAGTCACAACAGTGGAATCAATCCAAACTACAGCTGGCACAACCATTCAAACCGATGAAAAGGTCACCACATCAGTTACAAATAGAGTAACACCTACAGAGTTATCTACAAGTGATATCACAACCAAAGTAACGACAGAGGAACCTTTGAAAAGTACAATTGGTACAGTCACACAAACTGACGAAATAATCACTACATCAGCAACAACTGAGAGAGTGACAGCAACAGATATATCTACAAGTCAAACAAGTGCCAGAGTGACCACGGAAATATCCTTGGATACAACACTTGGTACAGTAACTCAGACTGATGCAGTAAGAACAACATCGTCAACTGATACTGTCACACCTACTGACTTTACCTCAAGTGAGATAACAACTCGTGTCACAACAGAAGAACAGGTTGATACCACACTTGGCACCGGCACACAGACTGATGCAGTTGTAACAACATCAGCGACAAATACCCTTACAGCTACATATCCATCTACACTTGATGTCACAAGCACAGACCAAGTCACAGCAGTGGAATCAATCAAAACTACAGCTGGCACAACCATTCAAACCGATGGAAAGGTCACCACATCAGTTACAAATACAGTAACACCTACAGAGTTATCTACAAGTGATATCACAACTAAAGTAACGACAGAGGAACCTTTCAGAAGTACAATTGGTACAGTCACACAAACTGACGAAATAATCACTACATCAGCAACAACTGAGAGAGTGACAGAAACAGATATATCTACAAGTCAAACAAGTGCCAGAGTAACCACGGAAAAATCCTTGGATACAACACTTGGTACAGTAACTCAGACTGATGCAGTAAGAACAACATCGTCAACTGATACTGTCACACCTACTGACTTTACCTCAAGTGAGATAACAACTCGTGTCACAACAGAAGAACAAGTTGATACCACACTTGGCACCAACGCACAGACTGATGCAGTTGAAACAACATCAGCGACAAATACCCTTACAGCTACATATCCATCTACACTTGATGTCACAAGAACAGACCAAGTCACAACAGTGGAATCAATCCAAACTACAGCTGGCACAACCATTCAAACCGATGAAAAGGTCACCACATCAGTTACAAATACAGTAACACCTACATTATTATCTACAAGTGATATCACAACCAAAGTAACGACAGAGGAACCTTTCAAAAGCACAGTTGGTACAGTCACACAAATTGACGAAATAATCACTACATCAGCAACAACTGAGAGAGTGACAACAACAGATATATCTACAAGTCAAACAAGTACGGAAGTAACTTCTGAGTTGATCACAAGGGATAGAACAACGTTTCTTGGAATAATAACACAGACAAGTGAAATAACAATTGCTTCTGAATTAACAGATGTAATGACATCTATGGATATTTCTACAAGCGGTTTAACGGACAAAGTTACAACTGAGGTGCCTTTCATACCAACAACAACAATGCAAATGACGACGGCAAAATGCAAATTAGGTAAGCTTTTTTACTTTTGTTTATTTTGCAGTATATAGAGTCCGATTTTATTCAGATATTTTACGAAATTTGAGACTTTCCAAAGGTCTATTGCTCGTCTACTTGTTACGTCGATGTGGGTCTCCTGGAAAACAATAACATTAATTTGGCCGTTCTTTTCATGATGAAGGAGGATTTCTAAAGGGTTATCGTTTACTATGTTTTGTGTAGATAACTGTACAGAAGCGTGTGGAAATGGTGGTGACTGTGTAAACTGTGGAAATGGCCCTGTTTGCGTTTGTCCCGATAATTTCCAAGGCGAAACATGTTACGAGGGTAGGTGCTTCATCAATCTTTATGATTTCAATGCGTAATTTATTTATTATGGAATGATGAAAAACAAGAAATGTAGAGAATTGTGCACTTTGGCAGAGCAATAATAAATGATCTCTTAGTGCGTGTCGCCGAGATTTTCTAATATTTACCAGCAATATTAGAGCTATGTAAACTACCAATTTGAATCAGACGATGCCATGGTCAAAGTGTGTTTTCTCGAACAAAACTGTAATATTAGGAAAAATAATGACTAATGTATATAATGCTCATTGATATTTTGCTGGAAGCATAGTCAACTTATTACCTCTTTGCCACAGACCTATAACGGAACAATACTTAACAATTCTTGAGAAGCTTTAGAGGAATACAATTAGTATTGCCTGTGTCCAGAATTAAATCCTTGACATGACAACATTTATGTCCTAGCAGGTCCTTATTTAAACACCTGGACTGACTGGGACACAGTGGATATTCCAATCTGGCCAAGTCATTAATGAATGACAGCGGCGATAATGTAAACCGTATCAAACCATACAAATACAATTTTTGTTGTATGTAGTATATAACGTGGACCATAGGAAATTATTAATAAACAAAATAGCAATCTCGACGTTAATCTTTACTCAACTTTCTAGATGAGGCCTCCACTCGTAGGAAACACACAATCTACAATTGAGATAGGAAACAACTAAAGCTACTTATTTACTCATTCAATTTTGTATACTTGTGTATACGACTTTTTTGTTGTATACTCTAGTAAGCACTAAGTCTAGTTTCCTATACGTCGTGTGTAACGATCACTATGATCATCTCCAGGGAGATAGTGGAGAGGATAGTGATCGCAGAGAGCTGTCACAGGTATAGAATCTAGACTAAACAACAACAACACCAACAACACTAAGCAGCAACGTACCAGCCCCACAAACATGCACCCGTCCAACTGCAAAATACTTAATTACAGCTGTAGATCAGATTCGAGAATCACCTAATTGCGCCCTTCCCATATTTCTTTTCATTAACAAACGTAAATCGTGGCTAGGGCACTGTATTTATTGTATAACAGGTCTTCACTTCTCCGCCTTGTTTAATTATAGACGTAGACGAATGTAATTCCACTTACCATGGATGTACCCACATATGTGAGAACACCTACGGCGGTTATACATGTTCCTGTAGAGACAATTTCCTCCTCAATGGAGATGGGAAAACGTGTATCGGTTTGTAAAACTCCTTAAATGTCACTTTAGTTAATTTCTGTCCTATCCAGCCACATCCTTCTCTCAAAAAAGATATAGGAAAGTTGTTGTAGCAGGAGTGGGTGATGGCGACAAATGGACGATGGCCTCATTACATAAACCATGTTTAGCTAGCAAACGTCATCTAGAGATGAACTTGGAAACTACTCTAACGTAAATGTATCAGCAATACTTGGCACTGAACCCAAGCTTCCATGGGAGTCTGAGGTTATTGAACCAATGAATTTGATTATTTTTGTTTACCGTGTTAAAATCTAGTACACCACCAGTCCTTAAATTCCCTTTGGTAACTGTTTCCTGTTCTCTCTTTACACACAGCCAAGGTTCCATGCACCAAGCAATGTTTCAAGGGTACTTGTTACGTCAACGATGGTCAACAAGCCTGCTATTGTGACGACGGATTCGAGCTGCATCCTATTCGAGATACTTTATGCGTTGGTAAGTGTATCGACTGCAAGATCTGCGAATCATTTCGATTACAAATATGCATCAGAATGTGTATTAAAGTTTGAGTCGGTATCCAATATTCTGTCGATAAAACTATATATAGATGGCTGGCTGGCTGGCTGGATAGATAGATAGATAGATGGATAGATAGATAGATAGATAGATAGATAGATAGATAGATAGATAGATAGACGGACGGACGGACGGACGGACGGACGGACGGACGGACGGACAGACAGACAGACAGACAGACAGACAGACAGACAGACAGACAGACAGACAGACAGACAGACAGACAGACAGACAGACAGACAGACAGACAGACAGACAGACAGACAGACAGACAGACAGACAGACAGACAGACAGACAGACACATCTATCCATCTGTCCGTGTGCCTATATGCAACTATAATTCGTTTGTATTAATTTATTATTATTACTCACCAGATATCAATGAATGCACAGAGAGTAGTACCTGTGACCAGCTTTGTCAGAATTTACCAGGTAGCTATCAGTGTCAATGCAACCCGGGCTATGTATTGAACAGTACGAACCAAGCAACATGTATAGGTAAGTAGCAGAACGGCCAGTGTCCTACAAAAGCGCGATGAATTCAAATAATAAATGACTTGTGAATACCCAATCCTAGTATACCTTTTTTATCTGCGAAAACAAAAGGCCAAAAATCTCACAATTTTGCATAAGGTGATCAACAGATATATGCTGTGTAGGAGTTGTACGGCTACTTCCGAGGTTTACGAAATCCTTCGGTAACACAATGTCTCCACTCTGTAAGCTATCCATACACCATAGAGTTAACGAATATGTCCAAAAGTGCGTTTTCACGACTATGTAATCAAAGGGATACAGTCATATATACCAGCTTAAAACGACGTCATATTGATTTATCAACATAGTTAATCTCGACTTTTTCTGTTGAACAGTTCTAAATGAATGTGACAGCAGTCCATGCATCCATGGCGACTGTGAGGATATTGTTGATGGATATGTTTGCAGTTGTTATGCTGGTTATACTGGTGACAGGTGTGAAACAGGTGGGTGTATAAAAATGAAATCATATTAACACAGTTGAAATTTGCACTTGATCACGTTTTACGCTCGGTGTTTCTTTATAGGTATTCTTTTGTAATTTTATAGTCATTATCATACATTCATGGATGTTTTTTGTATCCTTGCTTGTATGTTTCAGAAATAAATGAATGTGACATTCAACCATGTGTTTTCGGTACCTGCAATGACCAAATCGATGCCTATAACTGCAGTTGTTATGCTGGGTATACCGGTGTAAATTGTGAAATAGGTAAGTACTTTGCATTGCATTGCATTGTATTACATTGCATTGCTTTGCCCGATACTTGACATGGATTTACGTTACATCTACTTCACTCTACTCTACTCTACTCTACTCTACTCAACGCTACTCTACGCCACTCCACTCCACTCAACCTTAACTCCACCCCACCTCCTCACATCACATCACATCATCACATCACCTCTCATCTCACTTTACTTAAAATCCACTTTATCCTCCTTTTAATTTTCGTCGTTTTTGCTACTTTATTTTACTTTACTTTACTTTACGTTACTTTGCTTCAACCACTTTACTATATTTTACTTACACTTGACTTTCCGTTACAAGTTGTCAAACATAGGTTAAACAGCTTGGAACATTACACAGTTTTGTGAATCAAAGACGTTAGGTGAAACATTTCATCATTGTTTGATTTTCAATATCTCAGATTTTGATGAATGTGGCAGCGACCCATGCATCAACGGTGTCTGCAGTGATTTTATCAATATGTTCAAATGCGAGTGTTATTATGGCTGGAATGGAGTAACTTGTGACCAAGGTAATTTTTAATCTCCTTTGCCTTTCTTGAAAGGTGTACTTCCGATATTCTTCTTAAAGTTTTGAATCCTTTTGGAAAAGAGGGTCATTACATCAACAATTTAAAAGTGAACAACTATACTACCAACCCAGAAAGATTGTAGTTTCAGTTATATTTAAGCGAGGCGTGTACATCTTACACAACGTTTTTTTTTGTTTCCATGAATTTAAATACAGGCACTGATAGTGCGAATGGACATGAAATGTTACATTTGATCTCACTAGTACTGTGAACACAAAGAAAGAGTCTGTGTGTTTGAATCTTCCTTGTTTCATCCAAAAGTGATGTTAGTTTGTGTTCACAGTGAGATAATGTTATTAATTTATATGCTTGTGCGCTATCAGTGTCTATATTGGTTCATGTAATTTGTAACAAACAAAAAATACTTGTGTAAGATTAAAAAAACATAGTGCTGTCTAATTGATATTTGACCACCCTTAAACCTTATTTAAAATCACTTGGACGACATCTGTCTTTCTGTTTTGAGTTTTGATTTTATACACTGAAATAATCATTAATTTTGTTGTTTTAATTGTAATATCACTTGTATGCAAAGTTCATGAATGTACAGAAAATGTAATGCCAACCTATCTTTTAAAACTGTAGTAAATCAAAATGTATGCACTGCATTGTGTACAAACTTAAACAATATTCTTTCCATATGCAGATATTAATGAATGTCTGAGCGACTCTCTAAATGACTGCGAGCACAATTGTACCAATGTGAACACCACTGTAGACAACAAGGGATACTTCTGTGACTGCAATGACGGCTTTGTACTAGATAGCGATGGATTAGCATGTTCAGGTAAACAAAATCAGTTGTATACATCATTCTGTATATATAGATATACAAATAACACTAATTAATATTAAATCGTGAAATTTACACTCCCATAGGCTTGATCTTTAATATTCATGGCAATTATATACTTTCGCATGTGTGTGATCTCTGTAAGCGCATTAGGAGATAATTTGGTGGCAGTTAATGATACCTGTTTGATTTGTGCGTTTATAGAAATCAATGAATGTTCCTCAAACCCATGCAACAATGGAGGTATCTGTTACGACGGTGTAAACAGCTATTTATGCGCATGCAGTGAAGGATGGGAAGGCGATGTTTGTGACCAAGGTAAGTTTCATGACATTATTAACGGAAACTATCACAGATATTTCATTTACACAATGAACTAGATCAGATTTGGGTATGACAAAATAATTATTACACCTACTATACCTACTTGTATGTGTGTACTTCATTAGAAGGTGTTACTTAAACTTTAGAATGGACCATTCAATGTAAAGCGTAATTGGAATACAATTTTAATTATACGTAAATCTCTCTCTCTCTCTCTCTCTCTCTCTCTCTCTCTCTCTCTCTCTCTCTCTCTCTCTCTCTCTCTCTCTCTCTCTCTCTCTCCCTCTCTCTCTCTCTCTACAGATATTGATGAGTGTGAACGAGGCACATCGAACTGCGATATAAATGCTAACTGTACAAATACAATTGGAGCATATAACTGTTCATGCATTGATGGCTACAGAGGAGATGGTTACATATGCAGAGGTAAATACAGATCCATCATATTCAGAGTAAACTTTTGTCCATCATGATAGTCGTTTGTTTAAAATTCGAAGTATGTGTTGACAGTGAGTAACAACCCACTTTCTAACAAAGTTAGCTATTTCACGTATCTTTACACAATTTCAACAACAAGAAAATGCGCACATTCTCCTGCCACGTTGTCACATTCGAAGCTTTTGGGAAGGGTGGACTATGGAATGTTTTAAGAGTAATATTAATCGTAACATGTTTGCCTTATCCTAACCTAAGCACAATCCTTCCTAATTTTATCACAGAAATCATCATGTTTCCATTCGGACAAGAGATAGGTGACGTAGACCTTCGAGATACGAAGGAAGAGAGACGATCCCTTGGGATGTTGGATCTCGTTTCACCAACGTTTTCGCCACCAAGAGGCTTTCCTTTCTATGACGAGTTCTACTATAGTTTATACGTAAGTATATTTTAAGTGGCAGATAAAAGGCATATCGGTGAGTTTCACTTTCACTGGGCCAATGTACAAAGATGTATGTATGTATGTATGTATGTATGTATGTATGTATGTATGTATGTATTAGCGTGCGCGTACATGTGTATATATATATATTGTCTCGCAATATATGAACTGGTTTTTTTACCAACAGTTTACAGACAACGGCCTGATAGTGTTCACGAAGGAAAATGGTGACAAATACCCATACCCATATCCTTTTCCCGGTGGTTTTGACACAAACCAGGACACACCCATGATTGCTGTATTCTGGGATGATGTTGACTTGGGTTTAGCTGACTATGGACGGGTGTATTATCAGGTTAGAAGTAATCTTACAATTACATCTATATCTAGAGTTGATCAATCAATCAATCAATCAATCAATCAATCAATCAATCAATCAATCAATCAATCGAATGTATCTGATATCATGATAGTAACTGAAACTGTCGAATTACTTAACACAGGTGTATGATACAACCGAACCCCTATCAACCGAAGGAGAATCTATTGTCCAAGGTGTGAACAAACGTATACAAACCCAGTATCCAAATCAAGACGCCCCTGACACCAAATTCAGTGATTTCCAAGCCAATTGGGTATTGAAGATCACGTGGTATCGAGTGCCGCCTTTCTTCGCAGAGTATACTAATGGTTCGGTAAGTTAACACTCAGATACAAATCATGTATTGGTAGTTGACGTAATGTTACTATAATTTGTCTATAACAATACACTTTGAAGTTGTGTGCTATTAAAACAAAAGCAACTCCTAATACTCGGGGTAGTAACAAACCATATATTCGCTTACTTGAAATACGGGTCACTATAAGGGCGAATTGCAGGTTCGTTGAAGATAAACGGTAACATATATTTTTAAATGACTGATTCTCCGACTCGGAGGCAGTAAATAATAATGATGATAACTATCTAAGACTATATATTTTCAGAAAAGGTAATTATGTCAATTTTGTCACGTTGTTTGTTGTTTTTGCATTGGCTCAAGATGGATGTTATCTTGGGGTAAAACATGATTTTTCATTGTTTGTATTCAATATTCTACGAAAAAGCGTTGACAACAAACTGTAAGGTTGTTATGGTTTTTGTGTGTGTTTTAGATTCTTCAGATTTCAAATTTATCACAAAAATGCCGTGTTCCTATCATCTCTCGTTCCTTTGCAATATGACAGTGAAAGTGAGGTACAATGATTTATAGATTCTAGATTTGTAGTTCCTCACTTTTCAACTTTCTAACAGAGCCACATTTACTACAAATACTATGTGATTTTATGTATGTAGTAACATGAGAGCGTTGTAAATTGTTACTAATATACTTGACCTCCCTCTGTTCCACAGCCAAACACATTTCAGGGCACACTGGCCACCGATGGCAAATATGGATTCGTGCTCATCAACTACATGGAGGATGAAATGTTATGGATTTATAACATCAGAGGTTATACGAGCTTAAACAACGCCATCATTGGCTACAACACAGGAAAGGGTGTATCCGATGAAATAGAAAACGCCCAGTTCACATTCAGTAGCGTGGATGACTTATACAGACCTGACCAATTCCAAGGAAACACGGGACAAAAAGGACGGTGGATATTTCGAGTGGAAAACAACGAAGACTATACAGTTAACGCTAAACAGGAATGCCTTACCTGGTACAACCAACAACCCGATCCAGTGGACTGGAACGAAGGGTTAGGGTTCTGTCCATGTGGATTTGAACAAGGAAGAAACGATGCTGCTTTTGGTCGAGCAAGCGAACCAATTAGTGGAGTTAGTGGAAGTTCAAGTGATAGTAGCAATCAGGGTGTTGATCAACAGTTGATGACAACAATCAATTTACTACAAGGTAAATATTAATGTCATAGATAGAAGAAGCATCTATTTATCTGAAGTAGTTTGTCAGATTTTAACAAACGACCACGTGGCAACCCGGAACAAAATGTATTCATTGAATGCAGAAATAAGATAAATGTATTTGCAGGTAGGACCGGATAGCGGTTGCAATGTAAATGCTTTTATCGTATGGGCTTACTGAAATGTAATGGATTGTATACTCCCCAGGGAGTTGCAGAAGTATAATGGGAGTTTGTACCACTGTAGATCCGTACCAGGAGTAAACATTATTAGAGCTATAAGGATAACACGCTATAAATACACTTTAATATCTGTTTATTTAACTCTTTCCAGGTCAAGGCTTCTGTCTACAAACATCGTTTGCAAATCGTTTTGGTGCTGGACAGCAATGCTGTTACCGTGACGACCACTCATTTATCGATGGATATGATTCCCTGTGGGAAAGCAGTTACATGGCAAGATATCAATGGATCAACAGATTTGGAATGTTCAATTATGTGGCGTATATGCAATGGATAGGTAAGGCTACTAGACAGTAGATGGTGTAGAAGCCATTATATATGCTTCTACGCCCTTATAACAGTTATTCTCCTACATAGCTTGAAACTGTTGTTTGTTTGTATACCTTGAATATGAACCAATCATAAAGCACTGACGTTTTATTGATTAAGAGTATTACAGTAAACCCCATACACCTAGTTCGCATACATTAAAGATACCACCTCTTTATTGAAATATATGTTTAATTAGCATCATAAGTCGTGTCTTTAATTTTTGTAATCGTTAACAATATACTCGGAACCTTTTTCTTGTGATCAGAACTCGATATCCTGCCGAGGTATTTCTGTTGTACTGCATCCAGCGACCCTGCATTCTGTGACATGTACGAAGAGAAAAGACCACGGGGAAGTTGTTCGGGATATGAACCTCCGAATATAGGTATGAGAGAGCAGCTTCCAAGATGTTAATTGTACATTAACAAATGATTTTGAAGCGTTTGTCTGGGATATATGCTAGGCAATGTTCAATAATCTTCTACAAGTTTACGTAGTATGCACGTTTAGTAACACTTGCTTGGTTGTTGCATGCAGGTTAATTTACACTTTCCGCTCACAACAGAGCTCCCGAAATTGATGACTTTATGAGTTTATTTTCGAATTGAAAGGTGCTTTTTTTTAAAATAATAAAAAAAAAACTGTACGGGTGAATCTCAAACTCGTTTTCCCTGTTATGGAAATTTGAGCATCAAAATTGTGTTTTTAAGATTTGGTTTAATTTTATTGAATATTGTACTACTTTCTCTCGCAGGTTTTATGTTTGGTGATCCCCACATCACCACTTTGGACAGCGCCACCTATACATTTAACGGTTTAGGTGAATATATACTGGTGGACGTTAACAATGATATGTTTGAACTACAAGCACGAACATCAAGATTCGTCACTTCTCGTGGGCAACTTTCTAATGCCACCATTTTCACCGGGTTTGTAGCACGGCAGAATGATTCTTCCACGGTGAGTAGGATTGATAACATACTTCAAGCCAATGACATTCAAGAGTTTTATTTCATCGTGGTATTCACGTGAAAACTATTCTTCATTAAACGTAGCATCATGATGTATAACACATCTCTGAATGAGTTGTATTTGTGATAATAGACTGGGCTGTAATGGTGGAGTAAAATGTCAGCAAATATAAGAGAAAAACTATCATTTCTTTCTTTCTTTGTGTACATATGTCACATGTGTGTATATCCAAATATCAGAGAAAACGTATCATTTATTCATCTCCGTATACGAGCAACACTCTCCATCAACTTGTACTCGTTCACTAGTTTATATATGACGTATTTCCCCTCAGACGTTTGTAGTTTGAGATTTGGTGTACACACTCTTTAGTCCATATTCGTGAAGAGACAAAAGCATGAAAACTTACCATGATATTATCCAATGCTATTTTGACACAGCTCTTTTCATTTTATTTCACACAGGTACAATTTACTATGAATGAAGATGCAACAGACTATGAAATGCTGGTCGATGGTCTCAATTTCAATAAAAGTGTACTCTCAGAAGGTAATGAATATATCCCTTCCTTGTCATTACAGTAACGACTGTATTTAATTTGGTCTTTTTATAGAATTCTCAAAAAAAAAATCGAATGTTATGTATATATTCAGAGGATTGTTAGTCATATAATTTTGAAATGTATGTAAATTGGGGATACAACTGTTGTTTATCGTTCCCCTTTTCACACGTTTTGGTGTTTATTAGATGCAAAAGACTGGGAAAGTTTGCGCTGGATCATGAGGAGTCAATAGTGTGTATGGTCATCAACTGGCTTATATTTGTCTTCATGTATTTTTGTTTTCCTAGATATCCTATCCTTTGACAATATTACGGGCGTCCAGTTTTACATCAAAATTGAAGTACCATCGAACCTCACCCGAACTGTGGCAGTATTCTCAAGTGGTATAGCTGTGTCCATATGCGTTGTGGAAGGCATATTGGACGCAGTGTTTAGTGCCCCAGTTTCACTTAAGAACCAAACAACGGGTCTACTAGGTGTATGGAATGACGACCCCACCGATGATTTTTTGAGACGAGATGGAACATACCAACAGGCAACTATCCCTGGCCAAAATTTGACCGAAGCCGACTACTTTGAATTTGGCCAAACCTGTAAGTTATGAAGAATACATATACTGGTTACAGATAAAACACAGTGTTCGCCAGAAGACTACATTATGTAACATATACATTTTAGGATTAAAGTTGATCATTTTGCAAGTTTAGGTTGCTGTTGTACTTTTTATGATAGATAATTACACTTTTATTGATGATTGTTATTAAGTGAAGTTTCAGAATATAAGTGCACGTAAAAAATCTCTCTTCAGACACAATTCTACTGTGTTCAGTAATAAAAGTACTGTTATCTAGCAAGTAAACCAACAACCCCAACTTGCCCTATGATCGACGTTAATCAGTAAATGTTTATACAGTCTTCTAGTGAACACATCCTGTTTAGGCTGTTATGTTGTTTTGGACAGTATACTTCTTGTAAGAAAAGAAAATATTGACAAAGTCGTACGGAAGCAATACGAAAACTGCGAGAAAGTATGAGATACCTAGATACTGAACAACATGATGTTATGTTCGCTCTGTTTAGTCTAAGTGCACACTCATGTCATGTTTGTATGGTTTTATTTTGCCGAATACTTGGTCGAAATTAAAATATGCTGTTTATTTCCATTACAGGGAAACTTATGTCTAACGAGTCCATGTTTACTTACGAAAACGGCACTTCGTGGAACAGCTACAATAACAACGATTTCGTACCAATATTTCTTGACGAAATTACACAAAACAGTGAACAAAGTTTAGTTATGATGGCTGAGCAGGTCTGTGGGGAGAATGTACAATGTTTTTATGATACCTTGGCAACAAGGAATCCCATCATTGGAGAAGCTACAAAGGTCACATCACAACAATTTAACATTGACGTAGAGGACCTTGGTAAGCGTTATATGGTTTATTTGTATACGATAACGTTTATCTTTATAAAAGGCCATTGGTATTTGACACGCATGCTTAGAGCTGTATGATTAGACACAACAGTTTCAACCTTAGATTTTATTAGTGAAACAAACACTAATTTTCGGATACCGCTTATTTTAATTACTTCGTATTTTTCAGCACAGTTCCTTTAAATTCAGGGAAGAACTTTTTAGGTGACATGTGTCTTGCTTATTGTAATTAATATAGAGTAACAGGTACTGCAGCTGTTGTTGCTGTTTCTCTGCGGGGAAGTCTTATCTTCATACACATGTAGTGGTTGCCTTTTCATTTTCATTACATAGTTGGTGAAAAAACCTACTGAGTTAAGATATGCAATTGAAATATGTCTTGTCGAACTTATTGGAACTTTCAATTTTCGTGTCACCAAGTTCGAATTAACGCGCATTGAGTGTGCATTCAAATCAAGAGGATGTCTATCCGGTTAGTAGTACTCAATATTTTGAGACTAGCATGTGGCACTGCTCGTCTCATATTTTTTTGTTTTGTTTGTTTTTCTCCAGTGAACTACCCACCACAGATTTCTGCGGATACAGTCATTAATGCTACAGTTGGTGAAGAAGTCGTGGTTGAAGTGTTTGCAACAGATGCTGACGGTGACGTCATCGAATACTCACTGAAAACCCCTGTAACATATAATGCAACATTGTATGCAAGTAAGTAGCTCGTTATGGTAACATAAAAAACATGTCTGGACGTGCAACTACTGAGATTGCAATCCAACTCAGTGACATGAATAAAGCAACATGGTCCAATATATACGCTATCTGCCAATAAACCGTCGTAGAATTCAGGAAAAATGAAAAAGACTGCGACCTGAGTTTTAACAATATCATATTTGATGGCCAGATTGATTTTTTGGCATCTTCCAATAACAACTTGTTGTACTTGGAGGGTTGTATCATGTGTTTCAGTTTTCCCCAGTTATATCTCAGTTGTTTACATTTTAATGCTAAAATGACACTAGTACATCTAACACAGTCGATTCGAAGAACTGCCGAGGTATTTCTGTTGTACTGCATCCAGCGACCCTGCATTCTGTGACATGTACGAAGAGAAAAGACCACGGGGAAGTTGTTCGGGATATGAACCTCCGAATATAGGTATGAGAGAGCAGCTTCCAAGATGTTAATTGTACATTAACAAATGATTTTGAAGCGTTTGTCTGTGGTGAACATTATGCAAACAAGTTACCCATTAAAGATAGAAAGAAAATATGAGGGAATAATTCGTTTCTGGGTCCATTGATAAAGATCCACGTACTGCATACCACTGATAACAACGAGACAACTATCTTTGTTATTTACACAGATGGAACATTTGTATGGACGCCTGCCAACCTGGATGTTGTGATGGTAGGCTTTATTGCATCTGATGGTCGAGCTCAATCAACATTAATACCAGAAGTCAGGTTGTGTAAATGTCAGAATGGAGGAACGTGTAACTTTGATGAATTTATCGACGGAAGTGACATAATTGATTACAAGTTCGCCGTAAGTACAGATTGTAATGAGTTGAGGGGGGTGATGATCAAGAAGTAGGTTGACTCTACGTCAACAATGATTGTCCTTTTATACGTCGGGTATAAGAAGGGAAAGACGTAGACCGCTAATCGATGTACAAAGGAGAAGGCAAGGAACAAGCACAATATATATACAGTATAGGTAAATATAACGAGTTGAGATCCGCCTTGAGCAGATTCAGTAGTTCTATGCAATCCGTTTCAAGACAAACCCCTAAAATTGGTGTTAGTTTTATCTGCAGATGTCACATGTTGCAGGATTAATAATAGAATGATAGATTAGTCTACTTTCTCCATGATTTAACCTCAATGTTTGTCACCTTTAAAGGATTGTTGTATAATATTAATTACAGGTGGTACCATGTATATGTCCCACTGCTTATACTGGTGATCACTGTGAAGAAGACTACGAAGGGTGCCTTGACGATCCCTGCTACCCTGGTGTTCTGTGTTTTGATAACATTGCACCGGAGAGCGGAGCGAGATGCGGACCCTGTCCAGATGGTTTAGTCGGCAATGGTTTCAAATGTTACGGTAAATCTTTTCAGTCAAGTTGATAATTAGATATAGATTATGTCCCCTTCGCTGTACTGAGTTCAATGGTCAAATATGTTTTTTACTCTCTTGTACTGTGGTTTCGCTTTGCAGTTATACACAACCTTCAGTGATTGGCTTAGACCGTGTCACGTGGTATGGACTAGTGACGCATAGTGACCTCGATTTGCATGTAGAGGGCATTAGCCGTTTACTATTTGCTCTAGGGCACTATAACAGTAGCATGAGGCATGTCGTACCAGTGTTTTCTTTCACCCTGGAAAGAATACATACCTGGAATGGGATGCTATAAGACACGTCGCAGGCTTTATTCGGGGACGACCAGGCAATAAATGTATAGTATCATAAATTATATCAAAACCAAAGAAAACTGATGAGATGCTGTATTTGTAGTAGTGGATAACATCAACTGTAGTATGGAAGACTATATTTGGTAATTTAAATTCATACACCTAAATGTGTGTCGTCTTATCTTACTGTCTCGTTGTCATTACAGATTATGACGAATGTTCGGAAGGCAAGGATTTCAACAACGGCTCTATCTGTGATCAGATCTGTACGAATACCTATGAAAGCTTCGTCTGTACTTGTAACAGTGGATATGAACTGCATCCAAACGGAAGAAATTGTCTAGGTAGAAAATCTTTTTGTCGATATTTATATAATTTAGTTGTGTTGCTACTTGTATCTCAGAATTCTGCTACTCCTGCTTTAGTTGGATCTCAAACTTTGGATTAAAAGGATATGTTTAGAAAACTTTAGTTAGTATGTTTAATATGTTCGACAAAATTGCATTGCTACAACAATATCCCATAGGACATTTTGCCAAAACACGACGAATGTAGACAATTTTGAATAAGCGATGTTGAAATATGACAACGCACCCACTAGTAACTGATGCATTGGATTAAGGACAACATCCGTATCAACACCGGTATATACATGTATCAACTAAATTAAAAAATGTAGTTTTTTCTCTGAGTCACTAAAACTGGTTTATCTCTGTCTTTTTATGAATGCATTGTAAATATAGATATTGACGAGTGCTACATTAATATTGATGACTGCGATACAAAGGCGACATGTACTAACACGGATGGTGGATACTATTGTACATGTAATGATGGTTATATAGAAGGTGAAGATCAAAGTACCTGTGAAAGTAAGTTAACGAATGTACCACATATGCCATTTATAAGTATACAGGAATGCTAAGAATCTTTACACTGTATTTATCACCAAGGGGGTTCGGAGGAACGGAAAAACCACTGAGCAAGAAAAAGTGGTAACAGACCGAAACAGTCGGATAATATATAGACAGGCAGCAAGCAGGCAGGTATTCAAACAAACAGATGGATGGGCGGGCGGGCGGACGACGGACGGGCGGACAGACAGAGAGACAGAAAGAGAGACAGACAGACAGACAGACAGACAGACAGACAGACAGACAGAGGCAAAGATGTATATTTTTAATGTACACAGCTCTTGAAGTATATTAGGTTTAATAATTTCATTTTCATTTTTTTTGTGTACAGACATCAATGAATGCTTAGAGAGTCCCTGTGATGACAATGCTGTATGTGAGGACACCGATGGTTCATTTATGTGCACATGTAATGATGGGTACGAAGGTTCCGGTTTACTATGTGCAGGTGAGGTATATAGCGTACACTAGGAGTTTAGCATATGACACATTATCAATCGATCAATCAATCAATCAATCAATCAATCAATCAATCAATCAATCCACCAATTAGTCAATCGATCGGTAACTCACCACAAATAGGACATATGAAGATATCGAAGGATATTATTATAGTTTATTTTGTATATTACAACATTAGTATTGCTTACACCATTACTTTTGTTTAGATTAATGTGATTAGCATAAAGGGATTGCAACTGTATTATTTTATCTGTACTGAGATAGTATTGATCATTTCCTTTTATCCCCAACAGATATCGAAGAGTGTGACTTTTACCTGGATGATTGCAGTCTGCAGTCTACCTGTACCAACACTATCGGATCATACATTTGTCAATGTAATGACGGCTGGACAGGAAACGGACAAAATTGTACCAATGTTAATGAATGTGACGATCCTAATTTGATTGAATGTAATCCCAGAGCCACGTGTACAGATGTGATTGGTAGTTACAGCTGCGCATGTCAGCAAGGGTATGCTGGAAATGGAGTTGAATGTCAAGGTAAGAAAACGCACTGGGCAGGAAGGACTGCTCATGGCCGGCTATAGCTTCAACAAATCTTATGTGTCATAGTGTTAATTGGACTTCATGTGGAGTGCAGGAAAGAATGATAATTCAGATGAGATACATCTGCAACCCAAACATGATTTCTAATCCAGGTCTTCGAATCAACACTTATTATATGTATACGCCATGTTGTATCTGATATCACAACATATCATTTTCACACAGCCTTCGGTGATTGGCTTAGATCGTATCACGTGATATGGACTAATACCCCATACTGACTCCAATTGGCATTGCCCCGGTGCAATAGTCATGTAGCACGGCAGTCTTTTCGATGATTTGCTTCGTTTAGGGAGAAACTATATGTCTGAGAAAATGATGACTTATAAAACACATAACACACTAGTAGATGTCATATTACCCCCTCATGCTGCTGTGTAACAACTTTTGAATAGTTACTGTCAAACAACCCTCGGAGTAATAGACGTCTATTAGTGCCCTCATAGCCTCATAGGCAATAAGTGCATATGGTTAACATGCTCTCTATATATTGTATTTTGCAACAGACTGCGATGAATGTAGTACCGGGCACCATCAGTGTGCCGATGAGGCATCTTGTATTAATACACAAGGATCTTATTACTGTGAATGTAACACTGGATATAGTGGGAATGGTTTCAACTGCACAGGTAATGTGTATATTTGATATATACTTATTTACTTACTTACCTACCTGTCTATCGGTACGTCTGTTCACCTATCTGTATTGTTTATATCAGACTCTACTTCATAAATTCCTAATTTTTCTTTCCGGGATTTATAAATTTGGAAAAATCTCAAATGCATTTTTCTGTTATTAGCCTAGTATATATATAATAGAATGAAAATGAAAGTTCTACAATTACCTTACAGACAACAATGAATGCGTTGATGGGTCAGCCTGTTCACAACATGCCAACTGTACCAACACTGAAGGCTCGTACATGTGTGAATGCACAGATGGCTATGCCGGTAATGGTTTAGTATGTAACGGTGAGTTGTATCGATTGTATCCATGGTAGCTGTTATAAGCAATATCTAGGTAACAAAGATGGCGCATTTTGGGGACAAATTGAACACGACGATGAACACTGTGCCAATATATTTTACGCGAAGCATGCAAGTAATTCATTCATTCTCTTTGTTGTGGAACTTTGTGAGGTTGTGATAGACTGCTAAATGCTAATACTATTCTTATCTCCCCACACAAACTAACAGATATAGACGAATGCCTTACACCATGGAGGACTGAATGTGACTTAGAATATGGTAATTGTTTGAACACACTTGGTGGCTATGAATGCCAATGTATAGCCGGATTTCAAGGAGACGGAACAAACTGTACCGGTAAGTTTTAAATGACATTTTATTCGTCTAGCACACAGAATGAAATTTTTACTGAGGTTGCATACAACGAAGCAAACCCTTAAGAGACAAAATTGTATCCTTAATGGCCTCCAGTCAAAATGGACAACATTAAAACCGACTAACACCCAAATCTATGCTTTGTAATTCACCAATGTGTCACTCCATGTACATAAAGAAAATTACGTCATAAAATGCTGACATTATTTTAGGCTATGACACGTCTACTTTCGAAACAGTTTTTGACTGATGGAAAGTAGTAAATATGGAATATGAAATATAAGTTATACTTTCTTTCACTTGTAGCCACTCCATTGTATATTTATTATATATTATTATATATACGATTTACTGCATATGTATATATAACAGACATATAAAATATGACATATTACAATATTCTTTTTATTCTATTCTTATAACATAGATATCAACGAGTGTTTGAGTAACTATGGCAACTGTGGACACCCATTGTGTGAAAATCTGTTCGGTGGTTATCAATGTTCCTGTCTATCAGGCTATATCTTGGACGCTGATGGCATCACTTGTAATGGTAAGAAGACATACGAATACAAAGTACAATTATGTGTAACAGCTTACTAAATACATCAACATTTGAATTTACTTATTTAATTTTTCGACCAGCACTGATGAAACACCACAATATATTCATTCTCAGAAAGTGTAACCTTTTTTCTATTCTACCTCGTCTTTCCTCTGCATAAACGTTACATCGATCTCATCAAAGTTCCTCATTACCAATTATAATTAATCAGTTGTTGCTGTCATTAATTTGTTATAAAATTGATGCTGTCATATATGTTAATATCCACGCTGTGTATATAATCTCCTGGCAAAACGGGTTTATAACTGCCATAGAGAAAAAATGACTGAAAGTCAGTGTCTTTGTACTATTTCATTTTATTTTACAGATATTAACGAATGTTATCTTGGTACCGATGATTGTCCACAAGGCTGTAATAACACTGTTGGTGGAGAGACCACGTGTTATTGTTATGAAGGATTCCAGTTAGATAATGACAATACATGCCAACGTAAGTCTAAGACACAATGTTTATTGTTATTGTTATTGTTATTGTTATTGTTGTGGTTTGTTGTTTGATAATTTGTTATCAGGGAAACTGCACAACAGAAGATGCCACAACTTCTGTTTTACCAACAACTCCAAGCCTAACAACTGTTACTGCCGCCACCACCACCACCACCACCACCACCACCACCACCGCCACCACCACCACCACCACCACCACCACAACAACAACAACAACAACAACAACAACAACAACAACAGAATTGGCGACATCTGCACCAACACTAACAACTACTAGTGTGCCAACTACTACAGAGGAGGAATTGACAACATCTTCTCTCACACCACCTAGTCCCACAACAGTACCGTTCTTTGTACATATTTAATTCCTACAAGATTTGTAACTCGATCTGTGATTATTTTATATCATTAATTAAAATTGTTTATGTGATTTACCTTCATTTGTTTTTACATATTTGCACATTTTCAGGGTCAGCTATTTGAATCAGTTTAATGTGTCCTTCTTTTTTTTCTATTTTTAGCTGTGGAAAGTTGTTCACAACTGAACTGCACCAACGGTGTTTGTTACACTTTAAATGGTACTGAGCAATGTCTGTGTAACAGAGGTTACAAGTTCGACAGGGGCAATGACACAGTTTGTATTGGTAAGTAAATTGTTGATTTTCTGACTTCCCTGAGCTCATTTAGATCAACGTGGTCAAGAATTAAGGAAAGCGGCAGTTTTCAAATGTGACTCCGCAAAAATTATCACGAGTATGACACCCCTCCCCCACGTTTTTTTTATTTCACTTCGTCCAGTTTTTATACAAGTTAGTTATCAATTCATTCACTGATAGCCATCAACATAGCTATGAACATTACTAATAATGTCAGCTCTGCGTATTCAATTTTCAAAATATCTAAACACTGGTTCGTAATACCGTCTGTTATTATATTTCATTCTGAAGAACAATAGACAGTATCACCATAAATTCAATTGATCGGATATTTATATCAATTTCAAAAATTGACATGTTTGAATTCTTAGTCATTTTGGTTCATGACTAACTTGATCATGTAATCTAACACTTTTTAGACATAGACGAATCGACCGACCCAGATCATCCACATCGTTGCGAGCAGATTGTCACTAACACTATTCCTGGTTACACATGTAGTTGTAACGATGGTTTCACGATCAACATTGATGAACGAACATGTTCTGGTAAGCGCTTTTGACATTACATAACATTAGCTTTAAGTTACATGGAGCAATGAACACATAATACAATTGAATTCGGCCAAGCATCTGAGTTTGCCTGTAACGAGCTGTGCTAAAAATATCCATTTTTGGGGAGTTCTTTCTCCCTAGTCATTTCTAGCATAGTTTTGTTATCAAGAGAAATTCATAGCTTGAGACAGGCTAACACGGATGTTTGGTCAAATTAAACTATAAATCCATGTTTTGATTTAAATTATATTTAAAGTAATTTAAAACCCAATTTAAGCATTGTATCACTGTTACTTTGCAATGTAAATATTACAATGTACATAGTTCACATGAACGTATATAGTAATATAATTTATAATTTACCCTAGAATTTTCCATTACACAAAAGAGGAAATTTAAAATAACAAACCGTGATATCATGAATAACGACATTCCAATCAATACGTACTACGCATTTTTTATCATTATTAGTCATATTATGAATACAAAATTGTCTTAGTAAGTATAATTAAAGGAAAAATAATCGCAATTATAAACACGTGATCATAAACAGCGCCATCTATCTAGCGTGAATGAGACTGACAATCTATAGTCGAAAGCTCTCAACTTATCAAATTATGTTGTGTGTGTGTACTTTTTTGAAATTTTAGTACTCAATTGTAATTATATTCTACTATCATTTGCTTCTAGATATTGATGAATGTAGTGAAAACAGCACTGTGTGTAACACCGATGGGCATCAAGTCTGTGTCAACACTTATGGTGGCTATGATTGTGTCTGTGATAGTGGCTTCCAAAATGTCACTGATATATGTCAAGGTGAGTTCACAAGTTGGAAGCCAACACTTGTATTTGATCAATTGAAGGACACGCCTGGTAATATTTATTTGAATCGATTTTGATTTTTCTTTGTTTGATGCACGTTGTAAACTGCAATTCAGTAAACTTGAAGATGTGATGTGTTGAAGTGATACAATGACCATTTCTATAATATATACAAGCTTTCAATAGTTGTAAAGATGAAAGATAAGTGCAAGGGAGGGGCTCCGTGGTTTAATAAACATCAATTACAGAATTGGCGGAAATGTTGAAAACAAAATAATGACTTTTTTTCTCCGTTTCCTCAGATGTTGATGAGTGTGGTGACAACATTGCTATATGTGGCAACAACGCGTACTGTAACAATACTATTGGTTCCTATTACTGTGACTGTCTGCATGGATATATGGGTGATGGATACACCTGTGAAGGTATGATATGACGTAATAAATTCATATTCAAATATCATACATTGTATTGTCAGTTGTGTGCTGTATTGATAAATGATTCTAGACAACTCATTCAAAGAAATGTTAAAAAAAAACGTTTTGAAACACATTTTGATTATTGACCCCTCTCCAGTGTTAATTTTTAACTAATTACGTTTTTTTTATCCTTATGTAGATTTGAATGAATGTGGGCTACCATCCTCCTGTGATGATAATGCAAATTGTGTCAACACAGACGGTTCTTACAACTGTACCTGTCAAGATGGATTTGAAGGAGATGGACAGAACTGCCAAGGTAGTGTGGATATATTACACTAGGCATTGCATTTCACGTTAAGTTTTATATACAATGTTAAACGCAAACAGTGAATGTTTTTTGGAGCATGATGCTTAAATCAGTTTGACGAAGCAAATGATTGATACTATCGCTCTCTAATATACATTAGGTGGGATTTACAGACTTAACTAGAAGTTGTCCACTCTCTGTTGATGGTCTAGGTGGGTCAGTACTTAATTTCTAACGAACTAGATATTGATGTACAACGTATGGTCATGTGATGCCAACTTCAAACGAAAGAAGTTCTTCTCAAAATTTTGGTATTGATTAAAAGGTTTATGTGTATTATTGATTGCATTATTGTTCTTTCCTCTATTCTCAGACGTGAATGAGTGTACCACAGCACAGGATAATTGCAACGACGACGCAAATTGTACAAACACATTAGGATCATATTCATGTGTTTGCAATTCCGGTTTTCAAGGAGACGGTGTGCTTTGTTATGGTATGTACACGCTTTCCAAAAATGACACCACAGCCTGTGTATCACTATAATAACAAACCTTCAAATTTACGATAACGTTTGGATGTGATGAATGGCTTGAAATGAGAAGTTGAATTTAAGATGAATCTACCCATCCATCCGTCCATCCATCCACCATCCATCCATCCATCCATCCATGCAGAGAAACGGACAAACAGACAGACAGACAGACAGACAGACAGACTGGTGTCTGACTGTGTGTATGTGCGTGATTTCATTGTTTTTAAACTTCGTTTTCTCATAATTACTCCTTTCTTTGATAGACATTAACGAATGTACCTTGCCGGACAATAATCCCGCCAAAGCATCATGTGACGCCTTAGCTACCTGTAACAACACGTATGGAAGCTATGAGTGCTCCTGTCTCGATGGTTACCAAAGTCATGGCAACAACTGTACAGGTAAATTGTAATAGTCGTACAAAACCCCTTCCACCGCCTTTTCAGTTGTTCTTGAGAATTTATAGGTTGTTTAATTTAAACTCGTTCGTGATGGTTTTCCTTGGTAATATTGAAACAAGAATTCTAAGAGTTGTATCTGCAGAGCCTACTTAACTTTACAAGGTAAAATAGCACGGCTGAAAATACAGTTAGTATTATTCGATTTCATCCAGTACTTAAACCACTCATCCAAATAATCTTTCACATTCCTTCATTTTCAACATTGGCCTTAAACCCAATAAAACTATTTAGCAATAACCCTATCATGTTTCTAAGATCTTTTCATCATGTCCATTTATTTTGCCTTGCCTTACAGACATCAACGAGTGTGCCAGTTCTTCGACCAACGACTGTGGCGTTAACGCTGTCTGTGAGAACATTGAACGTTCGTACATCTGCACATGTTCCTCTGGCTACCGTTCCCAGGGTAGATATGACTGCGTAGACATCGACGAATGTGTAGAGAATCCCATGATTTGTGATGACAATGCTGCCTGCACAAACAGCCCTGGGACATACAGTTGTGCATGTAACTCTGGTTTCCAAGGCAACGGTACATTTTGTACAGGTACGAATTATTCCCCCCCCCCCCGAAATATTTTGTAGTACTTTTTTCAATCCAATGATAATATGTTATGCCTCATATAATAACAGGGATGAAACGGGCTATTCATATTATCTAAATATCTGTCTCTCATTTCCATGCATTTTATCCAAAATTGAGTTACATCTGATACATTCATAACTTTAAAAACATATTCACTTTAAAGTAATCACTTCTACCAACCCATAGAGAACATACATTTTGAATATATGTAAATTTTGTATTAATCACAGATCTTGATGAATGTTTATCGGAAGTAGACAATAACTGTGACCCGGTTGCTCTATGTACCAACTATATCGGTTCCTATACATGTGACTGTCCATCTGGTTACTTAACGGTTAACAACAGTGCAGGAAGAATCTGTGAAGGTAGGTACTTTAATACAGACTGTTGGTATAAAGGCCTGGTTATTCCTTAGCTTTCCTGTGTATTTGGACTAGATTACCAAAAATATTCATCAAATTGTTAGAACAAATAACATAAGCGATTCAGCTTTTATATGACATTTCTGTAATTTTTAGGACATTTTATTCTATATTTGTGCATGCGGTTTGTTTTTATTTCGGTATTTTCTTCGATGAAAGGAACCCGATATAAGCCATAGATTACTCTCTCTCTCTCTCTCTCTGTGACCAATATCCTAAAGGTTACTGTATGTTTGATAGACTCTAATAATTTTACTGTGTTTTATAATCTACCGTAGATTTTGATGAATGCTTAAATGAGAGAGATGAATGTGACACAGTTGCTGGTTTATGCACAAACACTGACGGTTCTTATTACTGTGAATGCACGAATGGCTATGAAGGCGATGGAACTACATGTACAGGTAAAATTAGGAGGACAATACCTTCTCAATCAAGTCAACTTTCAATTCTACAATTGAAGGTTACACCTGCTAACGGTGACAATATCTTGACAATCAAGTTAACTTTCAATCGTACAATTATATTGAATATTCCAATATGTCTGTCTACTAGTAGTTCGAAACTCGTCTATCTGCAGCATCTATCGTATCTGAAGTGAACCACTTAGAATGAATTGATCCAAAGTGCAATGCTAACTTACTTCGATAGGTATTGGCCAAATTCATAGTTACCGAGAAGTTTCGGAAAGTATTTGCGTATAGAACTTGGTCAATAAATAACGTTTTGCTCGATTTAATAGTGTTATTTTATCAGTACATTATTTAATACTGTGTCGACAGGATTCACCCTAACATACAATTCATATATGCATGCATATTTGACACGTTTAAAAGTGTGCTTATTTTAAAATTATATTTAGTTTATGAAGGTTTTTGTTGTTTATTATTTTACATATATTACATATTAGAAATAACACACCGTTTATTAGGTCCAATACATCTGAATATTAGCCACAGACTTGTTACCCAGTTCAGCTCGGACGAAAGCAATTATGCTAGTGGAGTATATTTTATAACTGAATTGTTTTCTCACAGATATTGATGAATGTAAAACCAAACCATGTGACAGTGGAGTTGATGAAAGATGTGTGAATATCCCGGGAAATTACACCTGTCAATGTTTGATTGGATTCCATAGACAGGATGGTATCTGTCAAGGTATGTATGCCATACACGCCATCAATAACTTGTTTTGACTTTATTGTATCATGTCTAGGATATTGTCTTTGTTACGGTACAGTTTTAATTTGGAAGTCTTAGAGAGATTATTTCTGTTAAAGGCCTTAGTGTCAGTTTATCAGTGGAGCCATTTTGGATTACAAAGCATCATTATATTGTTCTTCAACAACCTTGGCTATATCTCTGTCAAACAACTCTTTATCATTCCTCAATTTTAATCCAAATCCAAATCCGAACTGGACCTTTGATTTTCAGAAACCTTCTATTGTCTGTCTGTCTGTCTGTCTGTCTGTCTGTCTGTCTGTCTGTCTGTCTGTCTGTCTGTCTGTTATATTTCTCGTACCTTTTTCCTGAATTATCACCTTTACTAATTAACTGTGTATATTATTGCATCGAATCATAACAGCTTTAGTATTGCCAATGATTAGCAAGCATCATAAATATGTACATATGGTGGTAATGATATTTTTTAAGGATTGGGATAGAAATTAGTAAATTGATGATATATCTCGATTTTGTTGACAGAAATTCGATCATTTGAAGCCACCGTGGTTTTCATTGGTGAAAGGGGTTTGGTATGGACGTACACTGAAGACTTGGACTCTAGTGGCAGCGTAAAGTACCAGACATATGCTACTGTTGTAACAGAAGATGTAAGACTATTTTCTAATCATTCTTCTTTGTAATTGTTAGCAATCTGAGCTAGGCGTGATACAGACTTTATTGATTCCAAGTACAATTATGGAGCGCACTCGTGTTCTAAGGGGTGATATCAATAGTTCAATGTAGGGTATAAAAACCTCAATTCTTATACTTAGGCCTCAGACACCCCCCCCTCCCACTCTTCTAACTAAACTGGCCAAAATTGTAAATAATTACTTCAAACCAGTCAATTTCAAATCAGTACATAGTAGTGTGCAATTCTATGAATATAAAGCCAGTTTGTAGTGAGTAAAGAATAACAACGAATACACTTTATAAATAGAAACAAGATAATTTACAAACCTAGCACTATAACGAGTCGTTACTTTACGCTATGATTGTTTGTTTTTTCTGTATACAGCTCGATATCTTATTCCAAAACAGCAGTTTAGCAACCGATTATTTAGGAAGTCGTGTAACATCAATGGAAGATGGCAACCCAAACGTTATGGTTATATTTCTTCTGGACTTCATTCCGGAATCAGACGTTACCGCAGATGAAATCGAACAAGCATTTGCAGCTGGTTTGAGTGGCAGATATTCAAATATTATAAGCGGTGATGATTACGTCATCCCAGAGACCTTCAAAGTATTGGTAGCAGGTAACATTACCTACTAAATATTGAATTTGTGCAATAATTATTCTTGTCTTGTCTTTCAGTTAGATATATGAATGGTATCCTCTTGTAATTAATTTGCTTTAGAAGTATTAATTTATTATTCATGAGAGCTCGAGAGTGAATGTTTATGGACTCATAGTTATGAAAAAGTGAAAATGAAAAATTGCACAAATGAAAAATTTCTCTCAGAATCGCTGTAACTAGACGCAGACATGCAGGCGCCAATGTTTTGATGTCTACGTTTGATGTCTGCCCGTTGACACGTTTAGTTCCTCTCATTTATACAAAATGTAGCAAGAAATATTTCATTCAATCTTACTAATAGCAAATGCAGTTTGTATTATACAGAGCCAGTGAACAGTAACCTGCAATGCGCTGTATTCAACTGTCGCTACAATATAACGTAGTCTTGGTGACTAAAAACTCCACATGATTTTACCAACTAGTATACATGTATACAGTGTACTAGACTGGTTTACTCATTCACATCTCATCTGTATCCCAACAGTTAACAACCCGTGTCTTGACCAGACAGACAATTGTGATGAACATGCAAGTTGTGTGTTTATTGGAAATGGCAATTATACATGTGTTTGTGACTCAGGCTGGACAGGTAATGGATCTCTGGGAAATTGCATAGGTGAGTAGATAAAGCTCTATTTAAATTCTGTAATTGTCTTTCTATATATCTACGTCAACAAGTTAATTTTTTATGCTCCAAAAAAATGCATCTCATAGATTTCGATTTTTAATTGAAAGCTATCATACTTGTGTACAGTGTGCAATGTGTTAAAGTCAACCATTTTATTTCAGTTGATTGTTACATATCATCAATACGCAATGTCTTTGAAAGTGTGAAGTTGCCCATGGTAACTGACGGGTGGGGGGGGGGGTGCTGTTTGGCAACGATACGACTTCGGTTGTCCAGAACAGTTTATACTAAGCATTATACATAACAGACACACGGTGTCTATATAAAGTGTGACGTGTTTTATGTAAAAATGATTATTTTATTTAACGTTCATAACTGTACTTTAGATTCGAGAATTCTTATCCAGATTATAGAACTCATTCGGGGTTTATGTTCTTAAACTCCGACATTGTTTGAACCTTTAATTGATGAAATGAAAATCAAGTACACTGGAACATGATCTGAAATAGAAAATTGGGTTGATATTTATATTTTCCTTCACATAGATATCAACGAATGTGCTACAAACGATAACCTCTGCAATGACACAATTACGGAATGTGTGAACACAGAGGGCAGCTATCAATGCGACTGTATACCCGGCTATTTCAAGATGGACGCAGGCAACCAGACATGCATATGTAAGTATTCAATATGAATATTCTACAAATAAGGAAAATACTAAAAGGATTAAAATCATTGCATTGTCCACGTATATTAATTATTACTAAGTGACTAAAATCAAGAACAAAAATATTTCATATCAGCTATTCCAATGGCGGGAACCGTCTGTAACTATCGTCAGTATCAACATGGCACAGGATTACACCGTTGGTTGCAGGGTAGGAAGTTGGGCATTAGTGTCACCGCGTACAGACATTGAGGACCGTCAATTTCTGTAGCGACTAGCTATATGTTAGATAACCCTGAAATTCAACTAACTTGTGGTATGACAGTATCAGAGAATTGCTAAATACTTTCTATTCTACCAGATTTTAAAAAAGTTGTCTGGATGTGACATCGCCTTTTTATCAAGTTCAAATGTTACATTAGAATTCTACCGTGATACATGACGTGAAGAAAGTATATGGTTGGCTTAGAAAATGTTAGCAAACACTATGCACAATTCGATACCACGTTGTGCTCATTAAATCTACATCAAATGTCAAAACATGTTAAGAGGTATTGAATATTTTTTTAAATTTTCAAATTAAATGAATGAAAATTTTATTTTTGTTTATAGATGCCCGAGCACTGTATGGTGAGTTCTCAATATATGAAGTAAACGGGAACCCAGCAACCTTCACTGACACATTATCGGATTCTACAAGTGTAGACTTCAATAGTCTAGAGATCAAGGTTCAGGAAGTGGTCAGTTGTATTTTTGTATGTCTGTCTGTCTGTCTGTCTGTCTGTCTGTCTGTCTGTCTGTCTGTCTGTGTGTGTGTGTGTCTGTCTGTCTGTCTGTATGTATGTATGTATGTATGTATGTATGTATGTATGTATGTATGTATGTATGTATGTATGTACGTACGTACGTTCAGCAAGTAGGTATGTGTTATATGAAATAGAGTGTGGATATTGTTGTCCTCTATCAGTCTGTTAGTGTCAACATGTTTGCTAATTCCTTTTTCAAAGAGTTATGGACAGATGATAACACATACAAACGATGTAATCCAAGTGTGATGTGTTTACGTTTGGCAGCTTAAAAGTTAGTGCAGGCGTAAACTAGAGCTGAATAACATATCAATGCACGTAGTATTACAATGCGTTACAAATAACTTGTTTTAGATATATCAGTTTATCAATAAAGCAACTTTATCGTCTCCTTGGTTACAGCTCCGGTACATCTTCTTACGAAGCTTGTTTACCCGAGATACGTATTACGGTACCGAGGTGTTACGATTCAGTGCGGGATCTATCCGTACAGAGTTCGTGACCTACCATTCAACTGATTCCGACTACAGCCCTGATGTGTTGACGACTATCTTACAATCGTACGCTGACTCCAACGATCTCATCACTGTAACCACTGGTTCACTGTCGGCATTGCTCTCCAATGAAAGTGTCCATTTTGAAGGTTGGTAAAAAGAATTCAGTATTCCCATACTTTTCGTTTCTTTCCGTAGCTGTTCCTAAATTGTAATTAGCGATTTCATCCAGTTCGCATTGTGTTCTTAATATTATTTCAACCGTAATCCGAACATTTCTTTTGATAGTAATTTCATACTTGTGAAATGAAGATTTGATATTTACATTGGAATATATTCTATGTAAACATATGAATATAGTTTGTTCGTTTTTCTTTGTGTAAAATCTGTCTTGTGACTATATGTTATGGAATATTCAAATTAGTTCAGTACTGACTGCACCTACCAATGAAACCCAGATATTAATTTATCTGCGAATTTTGATTAAACACTAAATCTTGAATAATAGGTGTCTGTGGTGGTGAATATTAGAATGATATTTCAGTGTGCCGATCATATCCAAATCACGATGTATCTATAATCACCTAAGTTGTCATCGCAATCACAAAACTGTGTAGCATGCAATGAAACAGAAGCTAAGCTTGTCCAACGACAGTACTCAGTTATAGCTGAAGAGTAACCCACAGTGATTTCACGACGGATGTTCATATATATACGTATCTTTCATTTCGACTAGATTACGATGAATGTGCGAACAGTCAGGACAACGACTGTTCAATGAATGCTACGTGTATCAACACAGTTGGTAGTTTTACCTGTCTGTGTACCACGGGTTTTGAAGATACATCAGACGATACCACTGACAGACCGGGTAGAATGTGTACTGGTAAGAATGTCTATCGTTATAGTAATCTAGATCTTAAGAAACATTTTGGTCAACTGCTTTTGAGAAGTTAGTTGACCACAGTCGATGAAATATTATAACACACAGATCAGTTGAGGTATTCCATGTCCTTGTTGTTGTTGTTGTTGTTGTTGTTGTTGTTGTTACTGTTGTTGTACTGATAATTGTGTCCTAAAGTCTAGTTCCTACATACCAATTTCATATACTATAACATGTGCCAAAAAAGTTATGATATTAATTGCAAAATTAGAATAAGTAAATGACCATTTACCAAGCCTGAATAAAACATTTTGCATTGCATATTTAATGTGAAATACTTGTTTCTAAACCTGGAACGATTATTGTGAACTTTAAAGTATGCATGAACCACAATTTGACACCAATTTTATCTTGCAGAAATCTGTCCTATAGATTATTGTCTTAATAATGGTACTTGCATCGGAAACAGCGTCACCAATCGAACTTGTCAGTAAGTACAGACACAGTTATAATAAATGTTATGTTTGATATTAATTATCTTTGGAAAAATGAACATGTGAAATACGTCACAAGATTCTGTATATTACATTTATTTTAGACGAAGTCGATTTTCTCAATCGAAAGTAAGATTTTGACAGAAATTAAAGGTCAAGATGACCAGTGATAATATTACCAATGTCTAACTGCTAGTTCAAGATGTATGCGAAGACTTGTGTCATTACATTGGGTTGAATGTAAATATTCAAATGCTACATTTGACATCTTGTCGATTGGCTTCAAAGATTGTCATATGCAAAAATAATTCACAGAAATTTATTTAACAATTCTTGATTGTTTCTGTAGGTGTCCGTCAGATTATACCGGTGACAGGTGTAATTCAACCGTCGTGGATGGTGATGGCGATGGTGATGGTGGTAAAACAGACGTGGTAGTTAAAAAGGGTAAGCGGCGAAAATTACTGCATACATGATCCGTAGCTAGATACTTGCATGACCGCCATACTGTTGACATCTTACTCTGTCAGTAAATGAAGATTTCTTGTCATTTAGAGAGAGGATAATTATCTCCATTACGTTGTTTGTAATATAAATGTAGGCCTAGTATACATTTTCATGCAGTGAGCATGGCAAGTTTTTTTTCAGTGTAAATATTCTTTTCAGTTCTTGCATCATATGATAGGGCAAATGATAAAAAAATACTCGTAGCATAATCTTATCACAGTTTTAAAAGTTACAACATTCATGAGCAACGTAGTGCCTTTTCCTAACCGACATATTTTAACATATACAAAGCTGTTAGAATTTCGCAGACTATTAAAGGCTAGGCAAAACATTACTCATAGGTAAAAAAAACAAACTATTTGACGTGCTGTCAGCTTCTCAGCCCTCTGATTATACACGTCTTATCGGTCGTATGGACTTATTCGGAAATTAATGTGTAATTTTTTGTTTCCCATCAGACACCGGTACATTGAACGCAGTAGCAATTGGACTTGGTACCACCGCCTCTATTCTACTATTATCGCTGCTCGTTGTTTTGCTAGTGTTCGTTGTCTGGCGACGTAAAAGAACAGTGCGCCATACACGGCAAGAGCATAGTCGCCAGCCACTGTTTTATCGAAACGAGGGTCTGCAATACCGCCGCCAACCATCGTTTTATCCAACTAGTGGTATTATGGCTAACTATGGGGACACTATGTTTGGAAGTGGTCCTCCAATATGGCGAACTGGCAGCCGAGCAATGCCAGATGACTACGACGATAGAATCAGCAACATTAGCAGTGAATTTGACGAAGATGATGACCGAATGAAACAGCTGTTCAAAGTGATGAAGAATGCACCTGTCTTGAAGGTAAGTGAAATGTCGAGAAAAAAGTCTTTCGGGCAACCCAAAGAATAATTTGAAAAGAAATATCTTCAAAATAAGTTATCAGTAGAGCCTATTTATAGTCATATATAACATATAGTTCCAGATCTGAAAATGTTTGTCTTCTTCGTTTTGAATAATAAAATTGACGTTTAATAGTCATGTTGTGCGGATAAAACAAATTATATCAAATTGGGTGGGGCCGGGGGGGGGGGGGGGAGGTTCAAAATAGAAACCGTTCTTGATTCACTTGAATCGTACGTTATCAGAGGTGATTGATTGTTTATCAAGTTGCTAAGTTGATGTAATAACCTTTGTAAAGAAATTACCTAATCTTTAATAATGTTAGTCCGAGCACAATACATTCTGGATTCCTGCCACAGTTTACTTGTGTTTTCTCCAGTGTGAAATGTTCTATTGTACATTCTTGTATTCCTTATTGTTACATCTTCTTGTTTTATAACAGGAACCCTTAAGGGCTAGGGTACCACAATTTGACAGAGATGGTTCAACAGAGAACCCAATAAGTCAGACCTATAGTTCTGATTTTGTTGTGCCGTACGTGGCAACTGGAGAAGAAGAACTGAATCGTTTCATTCGAGATGTAAGTATATAAGTTGGAAAGCTAGACAGAAAGTGAAAATTGACCGGCAGACAGACAATGACAGACACTGTCAGGCAGGCACACAGACACACGGATGGACAGACAGACAGACGGACATGTGGATAGAAGGCCACATAGGCAGACAGACAGACAAACCGATGCGACAGACAGACTGACAGACCGACCGACAGACCGACCGACCGACAGACAGACAGACAGACAGACAGACAGACCGACCGACCGACAGACAGACAGACAGACAGACAGACAGACAGACAGACAGACAGACTGAGAGGCAGGTATACCCATGTCTCATCTTGCAGTATGGCCTACAACATGTAACCTATTTCTCGATCGAAAGGAAACACCACGTACATGTAATATTATCTGTTAGTAAATGAGACGATCTCATACGTGATAAACATGCCCTGTATTATTGTTTAAGTAGGTCATCATATCTGATGTTTCCCGCAATATTTTATTTTTCAGTCTCAAAGTAATTCGACAGAAAGTACAGATTCAAGACAACGACCTGAAAGATCACGTGGTGACAGACGTGATTTCAGACGTCAAAGAACGAGAAGTAATCCTAACTCTCAGGAAAGTTCTCCATACGGTCATCTCCGTGGATTAGATCACGAATATTTCTGGTACGTTTAAGTCAGTCTAAGGGCGTATTGATAATACAAATATATTACGATAAGGTTTATTAAGTTAGAATGCAGCACGGGGACCAATTCCTTTGAAAATTTAATTTCTCCCATTCTCTCCGATCCAATCTTATGAAACCCTGTCTTGGTTCTTTCGAAATAATAAAAGAAATTTGGGGTTTCAAGATCTCGTTTTCAAGGAAATTGACAAACTTTCATTTTTCCATAAAATGTGCACGGTCAGAAAAGGTTAAACCGTTTATTATTTCCCAAGGTGCAATCAGCCAATCTACGTTACGTAGGCGGCAATGTGATAGTATATTCGGAGTGCAATGAGACATATTCGGAGTGTAGTGTGATATACTCGGAGTGCAATCAAATACATTCGGAATGCAGTGTGATATATTCGGAATGCAATATATTTGAAGTCTAATGTGATATATTCGGAGTGCAATGTGATACACTCGGAATGAATATATTCGAAGTGTAATGTGATATATTCAGAGTGCAGTGTGATATATTCGGAATGCAATATATTCGAAGTCTAATGTGATATATTCGGAGTGCAGTGTGATATATTCGGAATGCAATATATTCGAAGTGAATGTGATATATTCAGAGTGTAGTGTGATATATTCGGAATGCAATATATTCGAAGTGCAATGTGATATTTTCGGAGTGCAGTGTGATATATTCGGAGTCAAAGGTGATTGTTCGGAGGTTATCTTGTATTACCGGAACGTTTATCTGTATTAATTTAGGATAATTTGCAATCATTACGTAATTCAAATCAGAGATATCTTCACAAAAGACATTAATATGCTCGAATGACGTAATATTTTGACGTCAGTGAATTCTGTCATTACAGCCATTGATATTTTTACCTGGCTACAAATGTTGGTCTTTGCTTTTATCAATAGTAAATCACAGCGTCATATGGGAACAACAATGTTGCCTTTCTTTGACACATGTGGCAGCTTCCCGCTGAGATGCGAAAATCTTCAAGCGAATTGTACCAAGATATTTGATTTTAGCCATTAGAATTCTATACCTACATTAACTTATATAGCTAATAATTTTCATAATCGTTTACTTTACAGAGAGAAATGAGTCGACGATTATACTGGAATGACAATATATGACAGGGTTCCACGATGCCAGCACGTGTTGCCCACAAGTTAACAAGACAAACGGCAGATTTAACGAATGAAAGAATTCTTGTCCATCCCGGACATCTGATGGATGCAATGGATTTATGACACAACTTTTTATTTCACCAGAAATATAAATGTGTTCACTGTAAAATTAATATAATGTTACAATTCCGTAGAGGTTCTTGGAAATGAAATAGTTGCTTGGCAACGAATCCAGCCCATTGTCCTATCTGACAATGGTAAATAAAATGATATCACGACAGATATATTTGTAAGTGAATATGTAAATATACATAATTATGTACATGTTGACAGAGATTTTGAAAAAGATATGCAGTGGTCACTAGTATCAAAGACAATAAAAATTTAATGGAATTTTTCTTGTTAACAACAACAACAACAACAACAACAACAACAACAACAACAGGAGCAATAATAACTGACTGAATTAACATAACATTGTACATTCTGATGTTAGAACGCTGTTGTATAGTTTTGAATACAAGAATGTCAAATGATTTTCAGAATGGGAGTACGTTATACACGATACGTCCTTACAATCATAGGCTCACATGGTGAGTTTGACTCACTTTGCAAATTCATTTCTCATGAAAAATATTTAAAAAAATTAAATGATACTAAAGATCATAGTATAGTTTTAGGTATTTTACAGCAACGGAATATACGGGTTCAAAGGTCAGTGTGTGATCAACACTTGGGTTCAAATGTTGCGCTTCTCATAGCGTATATACATCAACGTATACCCAACTAGTAATAATGATGATGATGCAATTATGTTTGATTTTACACTGCCAACGTTTCGATCGAGCTCATTAGAGTTATTGCGCAACTTTACTGAAATATATGTCTCACATTTTATTCAACTCTTTGCAGACAATCGTATTATGACAATTGCCACAAAGATTTCCAAGATGGAGAGAAAATAAGCTTACTATCAGCAATATTAATATTATCTGTTGCAAATGTTTGCAAAAAATATAAAAAAATATATATGAAATACTTAAAATAGCCCTTTTTCGCCCAAAACAATTTCCCATGTAATGTACATTATTCTCTGTTCCTCTCTTTGCTAATTACTATTTTTATTGTTTCTGTACATCATTTTAATGGAGTAAAAATCTAAAATCATGTACACAGTGATTCCTGTATCACGTCATAACCCAATTACAATATTAAAGTCATCCATGAAAAGCAGAAAATGTCAACTTGCGAATATTAAAATTATGCAATTAGAGAAAAATACCATATATGATACCAAAAATGCCAATATTTCACTATTTTTTTTTAAATTCCTCTTCAACACATTATAGCGTATAAAGTATAATCAACAAAACCATAAAGCGTCTGCCGTATACTTTGGCACGTACTTTACAGTGAATCCAGACTATATATATATATATATATATATATATATATATATATATATATATATATATATATATATATATATATATATATATATATATATATATATATATATATATATACATATATATACATATACATAAAAATACATAAAAATGAAAGAAGACGAGTCTGTATGATAGCTCTCCAAGGTGATCGAGCACTCTACTTGGCGAAAGAAGAATGAAATTATATGTATATATACATATATATATGTATCTTATAGTATCTTATATACAACTTATTATTATAAGTAGTAAAGCTATTGGTACTTTGTTATTCTTTCAAAGGCTGTGATGTATAACAAGGTTCATATACAATATGTATATATTTTGTATAATTTTGAATGTATTCCACGTTATGTATTTTGTATAATTTACATATTGATATACTTTATTATTGTAATCATCTGAATGTTTATATTGCGATCAAGACAATGGAAATATTTTATGTAAGACATATGAATTACCAATAAACCATGTTTATTTATTGACAATCGGGATAATTGTATGATTGTATTTTAGAGTGGAAAAGGTTTTACGCCGAGTGGGAGAGAGAGAGAGAGAGAGAGAGAGAGAGAGAGAGAGAGAGAGAGAGAGAGAGAGAGAGAGAGAGAGAGAGAGAGAGAGAGAGAGAGAGAGAGAGAGAGAGAGAGAGAGAGGGGGGGAGGGGGCGGGAGACAGAGAGAGATAGAGACAGAGAAAGTGAGAGAGAGAAAGAGACAGACAGAGAGTGACGGTGACATAGACAGACAGACAGACACTTTGCCGTGCCAATTTCACTACTGAACCTCAGAGGGAGGAAGGAGGGAGGGAAGGAGGGAGAGAGAGGAGAGGAAGGGAGGGAGGCAGGCATCCATCCATCCATACACACGCAAACATACATACATACATGCATCATGCATGCATGCACGCACGCACGCACGCACGCACACACACACACACACACACATACATACATACATACATACATACATACATACATACATACATACATACATACAATTGAAGTTACAATTACGACCTTTAATTTCCTCTCATAATTGTCTCACACTTTTTCTCCTTACGATAGAGGGCGGATTTTTGAAGTTTGCATACTTAATCATACTTAATCTTACAGATACCGGAACACACGGGTTGAAAATTGAGTACGTCAGAGGTAATTTACCAATTTATATGCTAGATAAGCTATAGTTACGGTCATTACCATCTAGCAATACGAGTAATACTGTAATACTGTTCAAATTACTCTAGAAATTAGACAATAAATACTATCTTCATCGCGGACAACGTGACGCTTCTCTCAGTGAATTGTCGTTTTTCCAAACACTACAAACCATTGTGGAACGTGTCTATAAATGTACAACGGTGTATGTATGTAATGTGTGTGTGTGTGTGTGTGTGTGTGTGTGTGTGTGTGTATTTGTATTTGTATGTGTATGTGTATGTGTATGTGTATGTGTATGTGTATGTGTGTGTGTGCGTGCGTGTATGTGTATATGTACGTGTATGTGTATGTGTATGTGTACGTGATAATTATACAATACAGAAGAAAAACACGCATCTCTTAATACATACACTTCCCATATCTTAATGACCTGCAAATAGAAATTAACCATTTGTAATGTTTACTTCATCCGCTGCTCAATGACAAGTACATATTAAATGTCAAGTTATCGTTTGCTATACTGTGCCATTATACTTGTTTAATCAGCTTGTATTGTCTGTATTCCAAATATATCTTGCCAAAGGCTTTGAAAATTAACTTTCTTTGTTAAGCCACCCCAATCGCGGTTTCATAGTTTCATAGCTTACCATATGGCAGTTTTATCGTCCATCATTACTTGTTCGTTCTTCTCTGTTCATGGATTCATTTCCAAATGCTCGCATCAGTGCTAATCAGTTGAGCCATAGGATGATATAGGACAATTTTCTTGTTCTTGAACAAACATTTCTGTGCCTGTTTTTTACACCTAAATGATTATTCTACTCCGATCTGGGTCAATAGAGGGGGGTGTTTCCTTCCAAACAGTTTGTAATAACTGAAATATAGCTGATATTTTTTGAGTCATAATCGGTTTAAGTAAACGCATCCAGAAAAAAGAAATCTCTCTTAATCTTACTTTACATGACGTTTTCGTATTTTCTTTTCGAATCATAATAAATACACGCATTTCCCCGTGGCGTTAATTATCGAAGGGTCGACAACTTTAAATAACTTGCCTTGAAGCTAATAATAGTATTATGTTATTATAGTTATTAAGTTTATAATTGTGTAAAATAAGTGGTTATATTTCAGTAGATTTATTGAAAAAAAAATGTACGACACTTTTTTACACTTCGGCGCTTAATTTATGCTCTAAATGCATGTGCTATGTACTAGTGCCTCTCCGTCCTCGATCGGCCTGGGAAGAAATAGTCTCGATGCTTGTCGATGCGTGGGTCGCTTTAGATTTTGGAGCTCTAGAAAGCAAGTACAAGGCTATTCATTAGGAAACTATATCACACCCTCGTCGACTAAGTGTGATATGAATTTTAAATGTGTTTGCATGATATGTGCACAGCAAAGTGGTAAGTGTCTCAGTATCACCCTAGGCATATGCCAGTAAAAATAAAGGACGTGGGTAGGAAAGGAAAGCTGTATTTAAAACCTCCAAAGTTCAGATATGATCGTGCATTGGTGCATTTGTTTTATTTCCAACATAAACTAAAATGCATGGAACACCCCAGCCCCACCCATGAACATTTGCAGAGCAAGATGAACACACCATCATCAACCTGGCCAAGCTCAAAGTGACTCGCTCCTTTCACTCGTAGCTGCCTTCCTCCCCTCCCTTAAGTTTTTATGACTTCTCAATGAAAATGAGTGACTTTAACGCACAGGTGGTTTGTGCATAATCTAACCAATCGATGTAACTTTATCCTAAGTATTGGCAAGATAATGATCACTTGACTAACTTGCTCATTCAAGATGAGGTGATCATGAATCTGTCAGCCAAGTGATCAGAACTTTACCACTAATCTTACTAAGAAAGAGAAGTCCATATTGACCACACGGATATATTCAAACAACTCCACATCAGAAATTGCCGTAAGTTCTAGGTTAGTATGTCTATTAAAGAGAGGGGTCGTAGAAAAAGAATTCAAGTACATAAATTTACACTGACATTAATTCCTAATCTGAACATAAATCACAAATCATCTCGTTATAAGGTGGCTCACTGTATTTACTTGCCATGGTGGCACCCACACAGACACACAATCACCAACACCACCCCCTCCAAAATGTCGATTTTGTTATAGAGTACACGGTCTTTCTTTTTCTAGAAGTAAAGTTAATTGCAAGATATTGAAACAATTAATTTTCGTAGGATGTGCTATTTTTGGTAAATTGTCAAATTGACAATTTTCAACTTCCCACGCACATTACACAAATACTGCACTTTCGATATTACACCCATCAAAAAACCGGGTCGAATAGCAATAGTAATGTTTCATAACAATATGTATATATATTACATTTGGAGAAAATTGAATCGTTACAAAACAAAAGAATTATTATTATTGCGAGTTCTGTAACTAAGTAGTTTGTCAGTTATGCGACTAAGATATTCAATACTGAATGTAAATATGTATTTGAAATAAATGTTTTGGGCAAAATAAGTTGTTGTTTTCAGTATCATCGTAAAATTAAGTACCGCCAACACCGATGGACTTTTTGGAGGAGACTTTAGATTCGACTTTGTCTTTAATTTTAAGTGACTTAATATATTTTCAATAAGTTACATCTGGTTTGACTTGCTGGGCAGGGTTAGGAATACTAACAATCATAATACTGCCCGTTTCATGTCACCGCTCACCGGGTCTGTCTGATACAACCGCTCAGAAACCAATAAGAAACTAGACATGCTACACTGTACAGCTGATTTGACAAAGTAAAGAACGAAAATGTTTACATAGATGTTGATAGATTAGTAGTATCGGTTTCAAAGTTAGTCTTCAAGATTACTTCACTTCTGGAAGTGTACAGGAAAGTACTTGAAGATCTTATCACAGTTGGATACTGATAAGCAGTCAATGGGTTTGCCCGAATGAATAAATAACTTCATACAAGGAGTTTTCTGCTTTTCCTTGACTAAGTCTTGCTTTCTTTTCAGAGATATATGCTCATCAATTTTGTGTTTGAATGAGTCCATGTAAATACTTGCAAATTATTAGTGTGAAGGAATGCACATGTTTAGAATTACTTACTATTGTAGAAGCTACATCATTTATACATGGGACTAGTATCTCCAGACAAGGCGACTACTAAGTGTGTGCACCCGGGTGTTCATCGCATGTAAATGAAACGAGCTGTACATCTGAGGCAGACTACATATTTGACCCAAATGTTGTATAGTGCAAATATTAGCGGCATGGTTGAAATATTTATACTACAAACAATATGAATTTTCATATAATGGTGAATATATATTAATTTCTGCCATAATGATTTCCGTAATTGGAGGTTTCTTCTCTTGGCCGGCAAATTATGTGGGATTTCCATGTGAAATAATATAAGTATATGTTATTTGTTAAGTACGGTGTCCTGTCTTCCTGCGAGCGGTCATTTTCCCATAATATAATGACAGCGAACTGGAGGCCAATCTTCATACTTGTTATTAATTCGTTCATTTACAAATTAGTCCATTGTTTGCTTCAAATAGTACCTCTGTAGAATATCATTTTAAAAAGTTACAAGTAATTTCTGTGAGTGTGACTTCCATTGTCTTAAGTTTCATGCGATTTGTCTTACAAGAGTTTTTTTATATATTTCAAGTGGAAGGAAATGCATTGTGTAAGAAGTGGCACTATGGATGTATACCAATAAGATAGTAGTTTCCTACAAGTATGACGTCATGGTAAGGAGTGTAGATGATTGCGGTAGAAAGCCTGAGATCATAAGCGATACTTGACATTAAATCTTGTAGAAGTATGTAGATGGATGATTTCCAAAACTAAAGCAGTTCTGAATTTTGTATTTATTGGTTTCATGTAACAGAAACAGGTACAAATTAGCATGATGACGAACACGAACGAATCCCATTGTTATAGACGATAACGAGTAGTGAATATTTGTTTTGACAGTTTTGGGTTTATTATATGGCAAAACGTTTGAGAGTTAAACGATGCCAAACATATTGGCGACAACAGTTTTTATTAACCCGTTCTCCGTTACGTGCCTGGCTGGCTTGATGTGTTGTATGAGAACTTATCAATTTATTATCTATTATATTTGCCTACACAAAGAGTACTTCACAACGGTATATGGTTCGTATCTATGATTATATTGCATTTAAATACTCATCTGCAGCTTTACAATTGATTCAAATGAGGATAGCATGCAAAACGCAGTGACGTGACGTGACGGACGTGACGTGAGGTGACGTGACGTAACGTGATGCTGGTATCGTCCGAATATGATGTAATATATATAATGAGAACATGTGCACACGCCAGTTTTACTAAGTATCTACTAAACAAAATAATTTGTATTAAAACCACAACCCTACAGAATAAGAAATAAACTGAAAAATACATAACGATCACGTGACGTCTTAACATTGGACCTCGTTGGCATAGACAGTCTAATTTCGCAACATGGTTTCTCTTTCCTGACCACAAAGAGATCTCCCAGGATAATGTAATGCAATATGGTCAGCAATGTGCTGTAAATATATAAAGAAACTATTTTCCAATTCCCATGACTGTCAGTATTCAATCTACCGTGATTAAGAAAAGTAAATTGACAATTTGATTTTTCACAGTGAGATTACACTTTGAACACCGTTTCCTTGCAAATATACAGGAGATTTCTTCTTCGCTTGTAAATACTATTAAATGGTGTATCAGGATCAGTGAGACTGGTCACAAGGTTTCATGTTGAGATAGACACAATAAAGATAACACACAAACATCCTTTACAGTGTCTGTTCTGTAGTTTGCTACATTTGTATTTGTTTTTGTTATCATAAACAAAATACACAGCAGACACTATCTAAGGGGTTTTTGTGTTTTATCTTTATTGTGTCTATCTCATCATGAAACCTGATGATCAGTCTAACTGATTTTGATACATAGTTTCTCTGCATAGTTTGATGGCATGGGCAAGTTAAGACGAAAGCTCCTGAGAAGTAGCGCTTATACACCCCTAAGTATATAAAACAATAGTAAAATGCATATCATATTATTATAAAATTCTAAGCATATGAAATCAATAAGCGATGTCACTGGTCTAGAAAGATTCGTGTCTCTGTTGCCAAGTAATTCTTTCTATACCATGTTAATGGGTATGCTTGGGTTGTTTCATATAAATCAACTACTTCTAGCATGTAGGTTGATACCATTATGCTAATATTTGTATAAATAACCACGGGATTAAAATATTACCTGAAAATAAAGGGCTACTTACAGTAAAAAAAAAAATTACTAAATTCATAACATGTTCATTTTTTCATGTTTTTACGTTGAATTATTTGAAAGCAAGAAAGTTCACTCAAACTTGACGTTTTGTTGTATAATTTGTCCTAGATCTTCGGGCTATATACGTGTGTAAGTATATGCTACACGTTGGATTTCCAATGGATCAAATATTACATTTTCGCTTTTCTGAGTGGCTGCGTTAATCAGGTAGACATATAACTCAGTGATAAACATAGCCGACACATTCCGATTTTCTAAAAAGAATCATTACTTTTCATTAAATCCCTACAACATACTGTAAAAAAAGTGAAAAATCAAATTCACTGTTATAATTTAACAGAGAAATATCCGCTATTTATTTATTACAAGAATCCACAAGGGACGTGTAGAAGAAATTATGCAAACAGAAGATAATTATAGCATTCTACTGTTTTATCTCTTCTGAAGTACTCTGCAATACTCTTCTCACCCTTCAGCGTGACTCAATGTCAGTGCTGAGTCTGGATAATCAGGCTGTTCAGATATTTTAAGAGCTTTGTTAAGCATTCCAAGGAATTGAAATAAAACATTTGGTTTTTAATGGACGTTTTTTTGCCGTGGGTAATTTGTAATTAGACGCTGTCAATCCGATATTAACTAAGTCTACACTAGTCTTGTAACGAGTTTACCAAATTTCCAGTATTTTTGGCAAAATTACCTTAATTAGATGGGTTTGCTGAACTAGTATAGGTTTGCGTATGATATAATTAATGGCACGACTACAGACTTATAGTATTTTAAATAGCTTTCGTTTGATATCGCTATCAAACCAGAAAGACTAGAATTTCAGTCGGGTGGCACAATTTTCTTGTTTACATCTCGCACAACATTTTTGTTACCAATTACATAGACAAAATAAGGGCACTGATATTATGCACGCACATGAAATGTTACATAGTATCCTACTATGAACATCAATACTTTGAATCTTCCTTGTTTCATCTGACAGCGACGTTGATGTGTGTTCACAGTGAGATAAAATGTATCATTTTATATATTGGCGCACTATCAGTGTCTGTATTTTTGTTTTATGCCATTTGTAACAACAACATAAACGTGGTATGATATGTAAAAAACACATCTTGCTGCCTTCTTTAAACTGTACAGTTTCTCTAGTTTGGAGAAATGCAGAATGCAGAGGAATTACATACATATGATGGGTAGAATGAGTTAGTATTGCTATGCTTGTGAAAAAAACAGAATCAGCTTAACGCTCGTATAATAAACCAGTAAGATAAATTATGCACTCATATTTTTGTTTCCATATGTATATTTTCTTTGCATATAGCATCGTGACCTACAATACTTCAGGTGCAGCCAAGGAAACTGTCTGTACAAAACGTGGGATGGGACAAACAGCCAGTATTTCAGTTGGCAAAACTTTATTTCAGTTGACTGTGTGGGTATGGGGGGGGGGGCAGGTAAAGGTACCGGCAATGTAGCAATTCAATGCTTAATGGTGGGTAGAGCAGTGAGGACTTTTCCGATATGGGGAGAAGGAAAAGTAAGACACACTCAAATAGTTTTGGGGGCAAATGTTGCAGTGTGAGGTCATTTACGAACTTTCACTTTCCCGCAATAAAAGCCATATATATATATATATATATATATATATATATATATATATATATATATATATATATATATATATATATATATATATATATATATATATATATATATTATATCTGTACAATACATGTGTACATGTGCTCAGTGTTTCTGGCCCTACCCCACCCCATACACCACCAACTGACAGCCTACCACCCTACCCATCCCAAAACATGATTACTAAATAATGAAGTGATACTGCAGCGATGCGTACACATTTAGTCTTTGCGTACATAAGGCGTTCACGTTTAGTCACATTTTAATACTAACAATTCATGTAATGCAATCTACCTTTACCTTAACGGAGACATAATATTGACTGACAATGTCGTCATAATATGTTTGTATAAGTGTCAAACGACCCCTAGTTTTCGTCATTGTCGTGTGCACTGCGTAGTTCATGATTCAAACAATAAACAGCACCATCACTTTAGCAAACATGTTTTAAGATATGCATTTCTGATGACACGCTTTTTTCTGTGTAATTCTATCAGCTGAATAGGGGAATGATCACGTAGGCAAAAGAACGGAGAATCTTAAGGAAGATTCACGTTGTTTGGTTTCTCAATTTTAGCCCATATCATTGCATACAATTTATATTTGTTTGATTTGATATATAAAGCATATCCCAATATCAAATTCAAAACTCGTTCTAACTTACCAGTATATTTCAAAAACAGTTTTATTATTTGCAGCTTTTATCAAACCATTCCACATGTGAATAGTTCCATACTTTAAAATAATGATCCAAGTATTAGTGGTTGGCCATGGTAAAGAGTGACGTCGATATTTGATGTTTGTGGGCTTTCACCATTTCCTGTTTAATTCAACACGGTTTATTTTCCTAAGGAAGACTGAACAAACAATATTTTTGTATTCATTTGATACATATTGCCAGTGTAACTAATATGCTAATCAATTAATAACACGTCACTCATTATCTTCGTTCTGTGCTAAACTGTTACCATATTTGGTCAAATCCCACCCCTCCCTCAGAAACGCTGCAGGTGACACATCTGTCAATAAAAGAGCTACTGTACTTCAATTCGTCTCAGGGGTTAATTTTTATGAATTTACATCGATAAATCGTGACGGGTTTCGTCGTTAAAGTTTTAAGATGAAAGTGTTTTGACGCCGACTTCCTCCTATGCCTTCAAACCTTCGTGAAAATCATAAAAGTTAGGAGTGACATTTTGTGACGTCATGGTCCCGCCCCCTAAGTCTACCACGCAGGATCTCTTGAGCATATCTGAACATCGTCTATAAGAGGCGCAAAAAGATGAGACATGACAGTGAGAAAGCTAGCAATAAGACGTGGTGTATTGATAGAACTTTGCCGAGTGATCCGTTTGTCTGTGACTACATATTTTGGTTGGTGTAACTTTTGTACACAAGAAGGTAAGCGAATTAACCGTTTTAGTTCGATGTCTCTTTACAATGTCTTCTACGCTACGAGTTTGTGTGTGTAAACATCCAAACAAACGGATTATCACAGACGCAGATAAGCAAATACTGAAGCAAGCTGGTAGCAACGTAGTGATAATGTTACGATCCAGAGGCATATTTTACAATTCTTAATGTCAAATTTACCTTGTACTACTTACTTATGAACAGGAGCTGACGACAGCGCTATCTACTAATATGTTGATTTATCTACTAATCCTGTATGAATTGCATTTATCTCTAGTAGCTAACATTGTTAAGTGTTCTGATTAAACATAGATTTGCACTTGTAAACAAGATGACTTCTTGTTTATCGAATTCAGATTAATACTTATTTTTCCACTAGCATGATCATTATGAATCTTACACGTGGAAAATTTACATATGGTATTATCCCAACTCCCATCTTAGTATTCTGTAGACAGTTCACAACACCTTCTAGAACAACGAATCTAGGTGAGAATAATGACATCACTATAATTTCAGACAACTAGAACATATACGCTAGAGATATGGAGAAATAAAGACACTTTGGATTTTGATTTGCAACGCAACAGTTGGTGTGAGTGACAATACATGTGTGGCTAATTCTTGACTTTAAGACAAGCTCGCTAGATCCTGGTACTCTTGGAAGATAGTTAGTAAGAGTGGAGAATCGTTTACGTTCTGCTGATCTACCTACAACTAACACTACTTAGATACTGAAACGTAACACTGCGTAGCATTAGAAAGTATCAATAACACAGACTTCCTTGTCTGCGGTGATCATGAGTATGTTGAATAATTGGGATAACATCCTGGGTTTGTAAGCCGTGTTTTAAAAAAAAACAGTGCGTGCTGGATGATATGCGAAGGATACTGTCGGAAGGTATTGTTGAGTCAAAATGATAATACTTAACAGTTGAAATGTAAGAAAATATGCCATCGTAAGGGAAGATAGAATAATCGATCACAGAATTTCCTCAGCAGTAGTGTATTTGAATCAACATCGATGTTAATGCGTTTTGGTACGTGTTGTTGAATCCAAAATTTTTCTCTTATGGCGATTTATTTAACTTGTGCGTATTCAGACTGACAAAATGTGCAATAGAAAAGGTCATGTCGCTTCTAGGCGTTGTATAGACTACTACATTCTGACTACTGACAAAATCTTCTATCAAAGTAATTATCTCTTTAATCTGCTGGAAAGAAGACTGCGGCCAGAAGCAAAATTTAAAAATCTACAAGTTAAAATACAACAAATAAGAACAGTGTAGCAGATACTTAAAGATTGGGAATACGATAAAGAGATTGAACAGGTCACAAAATCCCACTTTTCTTGCGTGATTGTCATCGTTAGTTGTCTTGAAATTATGTAGTTTTGTTTTACTTTTTTAAATATGACAGGCTGATTACACACGAGATGATATCTTAGGTTTCTATTTATTTTTCCCGCAATTTATTTGTTTGTAAGAATGCAATGTATTTACCCCAGGTTACTTTTAATCCTGTTCTAAAGAGTGAATGTCATTTGTTTCCGCGAACGATATTATTTGAACAGAGTACAGTAAAATTTCAAGAGTAATTACTTTCCATGAAGTCAAGGTTTTGCGGCGAGGTGAGGTATGGTCTAAGCGCGAAGCCTGTGGGACGGGGGAGGGGTTACGGTACGTGAGTTATATGAAATCGAGGTCAACAAGTTCAGTTTCAAAGGTTTCATATGCTGTAGGGCAACATGATAATGAGAAAGGCATATTATTTTATAGGAATTTAGGACAGTCATATCTTGCAAGTAGTTTGGTGTGAGAACAGAAATTGATATAATTTATTCGAATGACAATTGTTTCACTTCTGGATATCTATATCATACAGAAAATATTTGCAAGGATTTGAATACAACGCGTATGATGAGTATGCATAGATAAGTAGAATACGTGTAACTCAAAGATTAATTCTGGTTTAACATAAGTGAAGTTACGTTCCTATTACTCTATCGCCTTCGGATGTTTTTTTTCCAGTGGTTAGCATATTATCAGGATTGTGAAATAACCTCAAGCTTACAATTCAATGATTGGTAAAATACTTTGATCCCTAGAGATGCTGTCTACTCTGTGCAAACGGATATATAATCTTGTAACATTTTACCAGGTAGTCCCCAGTCACTCAAACGCTTACACACACAAAACTTCAAGTGAGATAAATTATGCAGAATCACCTAACTTATCTCTTACATACTTAACATCTATTTTGAATCTTCATCCTTGATTATCAAATAGCATCCGTCTATATCAACCATCCACCCTACGAGTTTTTTCAGGGGCCTGGACAAAGCTTTGCACTATCAAATACAAGACAGCGAAATATTTATTTCGAATCGTTAATATACAATACTACGGCTCTGATTGGACTATCTTTTCTTGATATAACCTCTTTCCTACGCCGAATCACCATAATTCGGTTAATTTCATACATCGTATGAATAGGGATTATCCAACCTAATTTCTCCTTAAATCATTAATACCAATATATACCTTCCCAACTGTATCAACATTGAGGGTTATTAAACACATGGTATATACATTAAATTTACTAAATATTATACGAGAAAGCGATTTTCGTTCGTTAATTGTTATCTATATCTCTCTTTTTTACAGTTGAACCATTCTCGACACTATGCACTCCAAAACCCTCCTAATTACTGCAATAGTATGTATACTTATTGTTCATGCAAATGCTGGATTGCCGTGTCTAGACTACTGGGCGAAGTGGTGCGGTAAACGAGTTGGATCAGGGAAGAGGTCATACGGTAAGTTTCGTTGCATCTATTTTAAGAGGGGGGAGAGAGAGAGAGAGAGAGAGAGAGAGAGAGAGAGAGAGAGAGAGAGAGAGAGAGAGAGAGAGAGAGAGAGAGAGAGAGAGAGAGAGAGAGAGAGAGAGAGAGAACGAAATATCAAAATGATGGAAACAGATATATGAGACAGTAGACAGAAATAAACCGATAGCATTCCAGTCCAATATCCAGAATTATGTCGTAGCGGTTGTCTTAAGTTTGATAAAATCGCCCGTATTTGCAACAACTTACATTATTTCTCGCAAATGTCTTTAAAATCTAGATAAAAATGGTATCCTAATTTTATCATTATCCACTCATAACAGTATTATATTAGACGTCATCAATATGTCATTACTTTACCTGATGAATAGTATGACGACATTAATGAATGAAATGACATTGTGACAATAAATGAATAAAGTGAATTCAGCTCTTTACTACGTTTCTTCCTGTACACGTGGGTTTTGATGGAAGGCAGGAAAGCATAGATAAAACACTGTATGAAATTTCCGTTGTAAAACTCTCATGTGTATAACGTGAGGATTTGGGACATTGCAGGGTCTTCATAGAAATTGTATTCTGATCGATTAGCGCATTTTATGCCTTTGTGTTGTTGACAATGTCTTATTTCAGTGCTTCTATTTTGTGAATGGCAACTGTAATGTATTTACGGAAGTAAAAAATGTGTTACAGTTATCCGTGATCAATATAGTAAAGCTCTTTGCAAAATTCTTATTAGCCCCCAAAAAATAATTGTTTGGTACCGGTTACCCGACCCCACCTATAGTTTTTCACTGCTGACCCTAACTTTTGTTTACGTATTTGAGAAAAAATAAAAATCGCAAACATTGTGAAGTCTCACGAGAAATAATGGATTTGGAAACGGACATCAACTTAAAAAGACAATATAAAACTGTTCTTCCCATTTCCAATGGCTGTACATCTTATATGAAGAAATAAACAACACAGAGACCATTTGGAAAACAATGGAAAACCTGAACTGTATAGACACTCACAAAGAAAAAAAATAAAATAAAATAAAATAAAAAATCTACCTATGCTTCGTAAAGCGCATTGTGATAGTTATATGGAATGCGCTATATAAGAAAATTAGATTAGATTAGATTAGATTATCCCACCTATTCTATAACTGAGCGTAATCGGAACCACACAATTTTTTTTATTAGGTTTGCCAACTGATAATTTCTGTATTATAAATTAGATTAGTTTTCATTAGTGTATTAATATGTTTGACTCATTATTAAATATTAACGGATATTTAGATTTCTTGGAACCTTATCCAAATACTTTATGCCACCAATAAATCAATTTGAGGACACTGCACGTATTATATAAATCAATTGTGAAGGAATTGAATGTTTACCTAATGAGATACAACTCCCATGCCTGAATTCATGCAAACTGTCTTTTATGAACACAGAGCGCCCACGAACTCCATCGTTACATACTTTCAAGCCAAACGTTACTTGATGTTCGTTATATACTTCTAGCAGGTTGATTTTCCTGTCAGCCCTTTCTATTCCTCAAAAAATATTTACTGCTCTTTTTGCGTTAGCGTTCACTCCCTCTGTTTGATACAACAATGCAGAAATCAATAGGACACTGCACATTCTACACTAATATAGCAAGATGGTAATTTCTTGCTACATTTTGTTTAATTGAAGTAAGCCATTTAAACGTACTGCAATTAGATTCAGATAAGCGGGCGCCAATGTTTAGATTCTGCATTTGCTGTCTGCATGGTGACACTTATTAGTTCATTTCATTTAGACACAATGTAGCAAAAAACTGAATTTTGTTTAATCTGCTATCCAGTGTAGAATGTGGAGTTTCTTAGTGGTTTCTGTGTGGTTGTCGTATCAAACAAAGTCGGTGAACACAAACATGAAACGGGCAGTATATGCAGACTGTATATCATACTATGCATCAGATGACAGTGACTATGGCTTTTCATTTTAGTACCCATGACATGATATATAGTTTTCACTCGGATGGAATCATTTAAATCCCTATTATTGCGAGAAAAGTGACTCACCCACGGTCTGGTGTGCACTGCCAGGGTCTCCATTTCCTGCAATTTTACACTTTGTTACTCGCTATTATTCGAGATAGTGAACGTTAGTAATCCTATTAATATCAGAAGTACAAAGCATACACATGACATGTGCATGCAATTGACGACTATGCTACATTCCCCAAAGTGACATTGTATGTTTACCCACTGGCAATTCGATAATGGATATTGTGAAATAGTGCGGTGAGAGAAAAGATGAATAGGTATGTCGGTAGGCAAGCAGGTGCATGATGGATGGATGGATGGATGGATGGATGGATGGATGGATGAGTGGGTAAGTGATCTGAGTGGACAGACAGACAGACAGACAGACAGACAGACAGACAGACAGATGATGATGATGAGAAGACGTAGATTGAGAAACCAAAAAGAGACACAGACCGACCATGACAAGCTGACAGATCGACACCAAAGGGAAATGCAAGCAGAGAAAATGGACCGATTTATTAAGTGAATGAATGAATGAATGGATGAATGAATGAATGAATGAATGAATGAATGAATGAATGAATGAATGGATGGATGGATGGATGGATGAATGAATGAATGAATGGATGGGTGGATGGATGGATGGATGAATATATGGATGGATGGATGGATGGATGGATGAAACGCTTTATTGAATGAATGGATGGATAGATGGATGAATGGGACGATTTATTCAATGAATGAATGAATGAATGAATGAATGAATGAATGAATGAATGAATGAATGAATGAATGAATGAATGAATGAAAATAAATAAATAAATCTCCGACTTCTATATTTGCCGCCAGTGCCTAATGAGTCTAGAAAATTGAGGTCAAAACAGTGAAATACATAAAGAGCAAATGCATCATGCATAGGTTGATTGCCATCGTAAATTGGCACGAGGAATAATTATGCTCCTTGAAATAATGGCCTATTATTCCGTACTTCAAACAAAAAGGAAAGGAAAATATCTCTATTGCATTCCGCCGAAGGCAACCAATTGAAAGATGGGCCTTAATGCCTATTATTGAAATAATGGCGTTAGAACAATGGAATTTACCATTAAACCTATTATCGGAATCGTTTTACCATCAACTATGTGATCATAAAAGTCAGTTAAGATAAATGTCTCGATTCTGATAGTTGAATTAATAGAGGCAGATGTAATAACTATTGAAACAATCGCTCTATATGCAAACAAGAATTCTGACACGAAATCTGAAGGTCATATACTATAGTCTTATATTGTAGAATATCAAGTCTGGTTGGCATCGTCAAAATTTTAATGATGCTAGTTGATGTCTAGGTAACACATCTATCTTATTGCCAATTAATGCGTATAGGGCATTGGGTTTGAATGCAAAATCTGTAAGTTCGGTAATCCGGAGATAATCCGATAAAATTATGATGTATTAAATCGATGTCAAGTAGTAAAGTATAAAGCTACATGTATTCATCTTTGTATACAAAGACATTTTACAAATAAACCTTCTTTGAAAATTGGCAATATCAGATACTCTAATCTGCTTCTCAACCTGTGGCGTTTCAAAAGCAGACAGCGACTTCCCTTATTTGCAGCACGCAACACCAGCTTAAGAAACAAATTGCAGTCATTTTATCTCCAAGTTGATTTGTTTTCTTTCTCAGTGAATACTAATCGTATTTTATATACTATACACTGAGGAGGGTAATTTAATCCTGTAATTCTACGAGTTTATTATCTTCACACACTCTTTACTCGTGGTGGCTAACTTGTCATGTGAAAACATCACTCCTACGCAAGGTGGGTGTCGATCGGTGCCGTAGTGATTATATATAAATACTCCTAGTTCAATATCGTTAGACTGCATTTAACTGATAATGTCATACTAGTAGACATACTTTATCCAAGTGGTTCTATTCAGATGGCTCATTTCGCTAAGAGCTTCATTTAGTGTTTTGTAACTAAGTAACAATTAGAATTTCCATGTCATCGCACTTGTAGATTTTTCGAAAGGGCAAATGAGAAGTTCAAAAGATATTTTCTTATATATTTTTAAAAAAAGTAAATAAAGCATTGACGTTTAGCGTCCAATATCCCTATACGACTGTTTTAATTAATGTCAAAATAAATTATTTGATAGACTCGGATATCAGATGACCTAATACTTGTTTCTGCAGCGTAAATACAAAGGTGGGAAGTTAGACAGAATAAAGAAATTCATCTGACAAAAGTTAATATTATATAGTTATAATATATATATATATATATATATATATATATATATATATATATATATATATATATATATATATATATATATATATATATATCTGTTTTTGATTCTCCGAATGACTGACAAGGCTTGGTTTATTTTAAAGAAATAGTTTTCGTTTTGATTTAGAAAATCAAAAACAAAACAAAACAAAACAAAACAAAACAAAACAAAACAAAACAAAACAAAACAAAACAAAACAAAAGAATGAAAATGTCGTTTGCAAGATTCGGAATTTCCTTCCGTCAAACGGTAAATTTGAAAGACCTTTCAAAGTCGATCACACACACATATATATATATATATATATATATAAGATGGGTGTGATGAGTCATGCAAATCACCTGCCAAAGAACAGACTCCTTAAAACGATATCAGCTTTCTCCTAATTGGTAGCTAAATCACCATGCCACGATTTCTTCACATCATATCATTAAACTAATGTGATATCGCAGTATAGAAATTGAGGTTATATGTCACACGATTAAACTCATTAGTAATTACGGCTGATGTCTCGATATATTGATAAATCAGCAAGTACTTTGATGAAACTATATATTGAAATGTGAATAAGTCGGGTTAAAGCTTTTTAGGAAATTGATATTCATTGGCGTGGGACTGGGCAAATATATAAATAAAAAGGGATACAAAAAATTCAAATCCATTTCATTGTGCAAACATAATTACTAACAGTGTCATGATATATATCATGAATAACTCATCATAGTACAATTAGAGAGACACACACAGAGAGACAAAGACAGGGGAAGATGTCCGACTACTAAGTCTCATGATGCAATGGTAGACCACTATTAGAACAGAGACTTGATAAAGTTAGTATTTCTTAGCCATCACGCGAAATATGATGTATAATCATAAAATGACTCCCATGAACCCAACGTTTATGAAATTGCCTTTAATTCCCAGAGTAGCTTTCCCCTGTAAGATACACTCACACTAACCATTCAACAGTAAGTAATCTACAGTAACGTTAATGCATTAGGGTCGGGAAATATAAACCACAAAGTAAATTTAATATAAGGAAAGTCAGTAATTTGAGAACTATATGGCATACATATACACGTTAGACGTTAATGACCACGGGTGAATTGTATTGACAGAGTGAATAACGTCCAATATGGGCATAAAATAATGTCATTTTTTCTTGAACAAACTCATCATAAAAATAGTACCTATAACCATTGTGATCATTAGATAAATAAGCACTCAGTATTTTACGGAAAAACTAATTTGCTTGAGTCTTTTTAACCCACTTTTGATATAGCATTGCCGGAAATTTAACAAATTAAAGTTTGCTCAAATTTCATTAAACAGACCGAGTTTCAATCAAAACCTTGCTGTATGACTTCTTCGACATTGAAGACACAATCCGATCTTTACAATTGGAAACGAAAGTTTGATTTGAAAGTGTATATGAAAGACAGCTGCAGTGTGTGTATTCATCAACGGGAATCGTCAAGACATTGCTTATTACTTCGATTGAAAAGATTGATTTCTTTAAAGACGATTCAATACGTTATTTCATGCATTGTGGAAGATTGTCGTGATATCATTCTGCATGTGCAATTCCTACTTGGTCTGTCCGTCTGTCTGTCTCTCTCTCTCAACACGACACATAGATAGCGCACGAATTTCGGCAGTGAACATCAACATCTATGGGGACTTTGTCCTTTGTATTTCAAAAAGCCCTTAGCACCATTTTGTGTGTCAGCATAGCTTCGTCAACCTCACCTAGTAATTATTGCAAAATAAATAAATTCAACGTTCAAAATAATTTTCCAACTTTGAATTGCTGCTTGTGAAATTTGAGGTCACCATCTGAGCATTGACAATTCTTCAATTTATGTTCTAAATAGAAAGGGATATCGACATGGAGTGAATACAAGAAACGCAATAACTCCTAAACTGCTTTTGATACATCTTTAGTTGTCAGTACTTTCTGCAGAGTTATCGAAAAAAAGGGCACTGACGTATCTGCATCTAGATGACAATAACCCCTGCCTTTATAAGTACAACTAAGGGTGTACATTTGATATTTAAAATGAAAAGAGGGGTAACACGACCTAAAATGTGAAAATGTCACACAGTAAATTTGTTCAACAGGAAGGATCTTATTCAAGTTTTCAAAAATATTTGAATTGAAACGTACATATTGAAATTTTAAACTTAATTAGTTTGTATCCAATTATTCAATAACCATTTAGTTGTGGCGATAGAGACTTAATATAAT